>NC_143261.1:86204179-86507209 GCF_984573655.1 Nuphar pumila | reverse complement strand
AAATCGATAGTATGTTACTACAACCGCGATTTGCGTTATATTATTCTAATGTTTTCTATACAAAGGCAAATTGTTGTGGATGACATATACATCATTGCGTAAATCACATAAATCGTCAACCGGAATCCAGGTCTCACAGGGCATATCAATTTTTGACAACGAGCGGGATATGGAATGACGTTTACTGTTGAAGCCCAAACGTTACAATGATATGTACTTTTGAAGGGTACGATTTCTACATTGATTTGTACGTTTGAAGCAACGATTTGTACGTTTGAAGCAACAATTTGTACATTTAAAGAAAGAACGATTTATATGTTTGCTGAAATAACGATTTATACTTGTTGACGATAGCGATTCACGTAACAGCTATTTAATTATAAGTACGAAGCTTTGAAGCGATTTCCATAGAAATCGCAAAATAAGCAACGATTGGAACATGCAAATGACCACCTCATGTCGCTATAATGCTAATTCCTCATGCACAATTTTTAATTACATACTATAATATCTAACAAATCGATACTAGAAAGCACTTAATATTTTACAAATCGGTACAAATATCCCATAATATATTACTATACCTAACCCTATACCCTTAACCTTAAACCCTTGATATCTTACTAAACCTTAATCCTAAACCCATAATATATTACTAAACCCTAAACCCTTAATATATTACTAAACCCTAAACCTTAACGCTAACCCTAAACCCTAACCCTAAAACCTAAACCATAAACCTAAACCTAAACCCTAAACCTAAACCCTAAACACCTTCAGATGCACATATAGCGGACCGGCCTTCCCGTTTATTATGGAAAGAAAAAACTTTCATCGATGTGGAATTGCTTCCATCAGAAATACATTGACTTCAATCGTTCATCGACATTCCTAGAAGGGTCGTGCACTTTTTCCTTGTGTTATAGTTTGAATCCCATAATAGGACAGCACTGCCATGGCACTTAAGGCCAGTAATCCGCATCACATCTTCTAGGGTCATGGTGATCTCAAAAGAATCAAACTTGAATGTGTTCGTCTAATGATTCCACTTATTTATCAGGTGGGTCATGGTGTTCCAGCACATTTTAAAATAATGATGGTCGAGAAGGTCGCCAAAGTGTATATTTTATAATTGATCCTTCTGATATTCATTCAGTTGTCCATACCATGACAGAACTACATGCCACTGACACCGCCCTCCGAGCTTTTCACCTGGTGCTCTACTTCTCTTCTGACCTTCATGTAACACAAAATAGCATATTATTTGTATCAATTGTAAATTAGTCTCATTTGTACTTCTACACCTCGTTGTAGACAGTAACCGCTATAAATAATAATCGTTGCAAATACACTATCACAGTAATCGCTATACATAATAATCAATATCACAGTAATCGCTATACATAGTAATATCTATCACAGTAAATCATTCACAGTAATTGTTATCATAGTAATCACTATACATTAATCGCTATCACAATAATACCTATTACAGTAAATCGCGACAGACAGGATCGATTTACGTACCTTTGTCATAATTTTCTCTTCTTCATCCCATCCCTCCATCCTCTGCCTTTCTTGTTGTTCTACCACCTCTAACTGCTTTTCTACTTTTTTCGTCCTTCGCTTCATCACCTCCCTCCTTTGCTTTTCAATTTCTTTCTTCCTTTCCCTTTCCTTCTCTTCCTCCTTCTGGTTTTTCCTTTATCTTTTCTTTTTTTCCTTCTCCTACTTCTTCCTTTCTCTTTTCTTATCTTCCTCATCCTCCTTTTACTTCCTTTGTCTTTCCTTCTCTTTATCATCCTCCTTCTCCTTCTTTTGCCTTTCCTTCTCTTCCTCGTCATCCTCCTTCCTTTGCCTTTCCTTCTCTTCCTCATCCTGATGCTTCTTTCTTTGCCTTTCATCTTCATCATTTGTCTTTCCTTCTCTTCTTCCTCCTTCTTCTTCAATTGTCCTTTCCTCTCCTCCTTCTCCTCCTTATTCTTTTTTTGCCTTTTCATCTCCTTTGCCTCCTTCATTTGCCTTATCCTCCTTTGCTTTTTAAAATATTCCTGCTTCATCAGTTACCTTTCCTTCTCTTTCTCCTCCTTTTTCTTCAATTGTCTTTCCCTCTCCTCCTCCTCTTCCTTTTTTTTTTTTCCTTTCCCTCTCATCCTCCGCCTCCTTATTCTTTTTTTGTCTTTCATTCTCCTTCTCCTTCTTCTTCCTTTGCCTTTCCCTCCCCTCCGCCTTCTTCCTTTGCCTTTGCTTTTCGTTATCCACCTCCTTTTTTTGCTTTTCCTTCTCTTCGTCATCCTTCTTCTTCTTCATCATCTTTAGTTCTTCCTCATTCTTTCTTTGGTCTTCAGCCTCAATATCTGATGGATAATCCTCTGCATATTACAATTTCAACGCTCTGTATCTGTCTTTATCATTCTCAATCTTCATTATATTTTGATATCTTTCATAACGCTCATAAAGATAGGACTGACGGATAACTTCTCTAATATTCATCCTATAGAACGAAGGGGGATTTCTTGTTTGAGGAGCTTTAGACAATGCTAACCTGCACAACACATAAATTTAACTGCATCATTATATGTTACAACCACCTCCCCAAGTATATAATAATACAAATTATCTCATTCGTTACACAATCACCAACATTATAAATCATCGCAATATTTGGCTTCATAAGTAAACACCATTGTAAAATTTTGACAAACTTAAGTACAAATCGAGGTAACTTCATAAATACACATTGCTAGTGCTTTAAATGTATAAATTGTTGCTGCTTCAAACTTACAATTCGTTGTATAAATCGCAACCTTCATAAGTATATATCGTTGTAACATTTGGATTTATACGTATATATTGTTGTACGATTTATCAAACTTAAGTATAAATCATGGTAGTTTCATTAAATCGTTAATGTTTTAAACGTATAAATCGTTGTTGCATCGAACGTACAAATCGTTGTAGAAATATAGCCTCATAAGTACACATCATTGAAATGTTTGGCCTTCATAAGAACAAATTGTGCTCAGTGTTTTTTGATGCCCAGAAGGTGGATAAGTACAAATCAATTTATTTTAGTATGAAAATAGGTGTTATTTAGCATGAATAATAAAACCAATTGTAAGATTTAGCATTCATATTTATAAATTGATTTGTTTGCATAACGAAACCTTGGTAATCCGACAGTGGAGGAGAAACACCCAGAAGGTAGACGCAGTCGATGGTGGCAACGATGTTGCCACTATGCAGACGACGGCAAAGGATGCTCCAACGGCAGCAGACGACGAAAAAGGATGCTCTGGTGGCAGCAGACGATGGCAAAAGGTGCTTCGGCGGCAGGAGAAGACGGTACAACTGCTACTCCGGTGGTAGGAGACGATGGCAAAGTTTGCGTCATCAAAGGGAGCTTCTGTTATAGCAGATGGTACAAAAGTTTACTGCTTAGGGAAAAAATAGAACGTTTGGATTATAAAGAGCTAACATCATTCTTGAACCAGCGTTTCACTTTTCTAGATGGAGGATCTCGAACAGTCGTTTCCCTTTTTTTGAATAGAGGACATTTTTGTCATCTTCCCGAACCATCATTTCATGGCAAGAATGACGGAAAAGGGTGCTTATATCTTTGCAATCGCACCAGATTATGATGCTAAGTGATGCAGACACACACGAGGATACGAGCCCCACGAGCTTATATACATGGCGCTCATTGGAACCCCCAAACACGCATTGTGGCTAACGACCGTCTTCGGGGAGAACATATAACCTGCTTCGCACATAGTGCCTGTCAAAATGAAAGACTTTAAATGGCATCATAATTTCTATGTTGATGATGTCTTATTTTTCATCTGGGACAGGGGTAACACCATAAGAAAATTTTTCTTGCTCTTGGAGGTCTTTGAGAGACAATCGGGTCTAAAGGTTAGCAAGGAAAATCCAATTTTGTTTCTTTCAATCTCTCTTGAGCAAGAATTGCTCAAATTCAACAGGTGAGTGGTTGTCCAGTTAAGGAACTCCCAATGACATACTTGGGCCTTCCACTATTCAGAAGGGCACTTAAAAAAGGAATGTGTGGTTAATTAGTGGAGAAGTTATGTGGTACGGAAGGCTCTTGGCAATGGCGTCCAAAGTTGTTTTGAGTTCTTTCCCCAATACTGGATGGGTTGTTTTCATCATTCTGCAATGATAATCCACGAGATAGAAAGAATCATGTGTCAACTTTCTTTGGGCTGATGATGTGCATCACAGATAGGGGTGGCAATCGGGTCGGGTTGGCGGGTCGGGTTGGCGGGTCAGCATACCTCAACCCAAACCCGACCCGTTTATTAAACGGGTCGGCTGTGGCAAACACGAACCCGACCCGTTTAATAAACGGGTAACCCGACACGACCCGCCAACCCATTTAATAAATGGGTTGGGTCGGGTAAACGGGTTTTCAGGTTGGCGGGTCGGGTTGGCGGGTTGACGGATCGGGTTGGCAGGTAGGCAGGTTGGCGGGTCGGGTTGGCGGGTTGACGGGTCGGGCAGATGGGTTGGCGGGTTGACCCACCCGCTTAACCCGTTTATTAAACGGGTCAGCCGGGTTGGCGGGTTGGCATACCCCCAACCCGAACCCGACCTGTTTAATAAACGGGTTACGCGGGTCGACCTGTTTATTAAACGGGTTGGCTTAAGCCCAACCCGAACCCGCCTAAGAGTCGGGTTGGCGGGTCGTGTCAGAAATTGCCACCCCTAATCACAGATGCATCTTTTGAATTGGGAACAGGTGTGTAAACCAAGAATGGAGGGGGGGTTGACATTAAGAGCCTTGAGGACACCAATAGTGCTTTCCTATGAAAACTAGCTTGGAGGGTAGGTCACAATGAAGAAAGCCCATGAATTCTTCTTGTGAAAGCTAAGTACTCAAATAAGAAATCGATGTGGGTACCTAAAAAGAACCAGGCAGTTTCTCATGGGTGGAGGGGGATCCGAAGTAGAGTAATGGCTATTATGGAAGGTATTCGATGGGAAGTCGGGGGAGGTAAGGAAACAGAATTCTAGATTGACCCTTGGATGAAAGGGTGCCCTCTTATGCAGCAACTGCCAATGAACTCTCTGAATATATTGTATACTACCTTGCACAATGTCCATGTCGAGGAGATGATTGATACAAACCATCTCTCAAATATGAAACTGATTGATGTTAGAGTAAGAATGCCCCAAAGGTTACGAAGGAAGTTGAGGAACAAGTGTGGCACCCTGGGAGGAAAGATGAAATACAGTGGAAAGTGGTGGGTGGGTTCTCTATGAGGAGTGAGTGGGACTGTATCAGAAGCAAGGGGCAATGGAATGACATGTTCAAGAAGGTGCGGCACAAAAAAGCACTCCGCCATGCAATTTTACATGGCCAGTAGATGCCAGTAAGAGTTGCATCTTTCATTCAGATTTGCTTGGGTCCTTCACTCATGGGGAACAATGGCTATGCTTGAAAAAAAATAAAATGGAGGCAAGAGATGGCTGACAAGGTTAACGAAAAAGTTGACCCAAGTCAGCTAAGAGGTCTCTTTTCATGCCATCATTTAGATGCTACGGCGACTCAGAAATGAGTTGACATTCGATGCCCCACCAAAAAAATCCTCCAACAGATAAAGTGGCAAGTCATATGTGTGATGAGAGAACAGGTAATGTCCAAACTCAAGCACTCAACCTCAACGATAGCTTCAAGATAGAGATCCCTTGGTACATGGGACCCTCCTCCGATGGGATGGATAAAGTGGGAACATCAACAGCATCTACAAATGAAGGTTGGCACGTAGGTTATTCAGTCGGAGGACATCATCAAAGAATCAGGATGTAAAGGGAAAGTAGTTATTGAGACGGGCCAGCGATGTAATTCTGATTTTGGAGGAAAGAAGACCCAGTAAGAATGCTCCATCCTCGTTGGTAAGAGCTCTGTAGAGTTTTGACCATGTATGGTATAATTACTGTAAATCCAAATTTTTTGGTAGGATTTTAGCTAAACTTTTTAGGAGTATGATCCAAATGTGAAAAGATTACCCCTCAGACTGGAACCCACTCATGGGTGGGTAACTCTGTACAAATAATTACTGTTACTATTTGTTATCAAAGACCTTGTAGGGGTCTGCCTAACCCCAGCTTGACTATAAAAAAAAAACAAAACATCCCACTTTTATTTGCTCTTTTAAGTTGAGTTTTTTTTTTTTATGTTGTTTTTACATTAGTTACAAGTGGAAAAAAACTAATAGATAAATTTTGAAAAAAACTTTTGAATTTTAACTGGCAACATCGTATAAGATATAAACAAAGGGTTATAAAAGAATAATGACAATAGAAGGGCTTTGTACAATAAAGCATGTCTGCAAGGGATAAGAACCAAGGGCACTGAGGGAGAATCCTTGTTAGTGAGATTTTGTAAATAATTCAAATGCTGCCCAGCAACCTTTTGTTTTTTCTGGTCAACTGAACTCTTGGAAATCCAATCTTCAAAGGCCTAGACTGTTTATAGAGTTTTCTAGACCAATATCTTGCCAACAATTCTTCGCCCTGACTGCTTCGCTTTGTGAGTGTTTTTGGTTTATGAATCAGTCAAACCAGACTAACAACAAGTCATGGGTATACTACCACAGGATTGTTCTCATGATCCATCGCTAGATCCTGAGACCAAAAATCTGAAGAAAACAAATCCAATATATACACGGGAAACTATGCAGTACAAGTGTTTAAATATGTGCGTTATAAAAATATTGGTGAGTATGATTCGAGGTTATCTTGACCAATTCTTGAACAGTGCTCAAGATAGATTCGGACTTAGCTATGCACCCCGCAATCGGACTCCTTTTATTAACTCTTGGTTAAACAAAAGGTACTATCGACAGTTGATCACCATGCTGGAACGCAGTCTTGCCCAAGTCTGCAAAGATATAACTTACGCTGTCTCCCCCTAGGTCCCCCTTACCTACAAAAAAAACCAAAAGTGCCCTTCTATCTAACCTTGGACTATCTTCTTCAATGCTCTTGTTTTTTTCACTGTAATCAGACTCCCTCGAGAAGGACATGCTTTTGTAATTTAACTAAGCATTACTTGGGGGTGTCAACCGGTCAGGTTTGGTTTGGATTCAGATAGAACCAGATCCAAACCTGATTTGAGATGATGGTATCGGGTCCAGACCCTGATCCAATTGAAGCCACCATAAGAGAAACCATACTCGGACTCTATAAAGTTTACATGAACCAGACTCGGATCATAGCTGGTAAAATAATATTTTCTATCTTTTTTACATTGAAAAAATCGGGGATCTTAGTCGGAACTCTGGTCTGGCTCGGGTTTGGTATGAAATTTCACAAACCATACCCGATTCCATATATTAATCAGATCATTTAGGTTTAACCTAGATTCTAATCGGACCTTCTTATTTATCACCAAACCCTAACCTTATAGGGTTTGGTACTGATACGGGTCGAGTCTGGGTCAAACCCGACCCATTGACACCCCTGAGCATTACCATACTATGTGAACTCCAATCTCACCACACGGCTGAGAAATGGTCCAAAACAAGAGCCAACTACACCCATCAATTCACTTCGAAACAAACAGTTTAAAAAACAAAAAAAAAATACTAAGTTACATTGTTTGCACGGTGGTCTTTCTCTTTTACAAGGACTGGCTACTTGTGCACACTGCTCATGCAACTTGGCGGGCTGGCCTCATGATGTGGACCATCTGATGGTGAGAATTCAATGGTTTCAGATTGAACTACTTTCTGCCTGGGATGTGCTTGTACTTAAAAATGCGACTCCTGTGAATAAATCCATACATACCAATTACCTACATAAAGTTGACTGACTCATCCAAGTTATGTGAGCTCCCTCCTCATGCAACCATTCCCCTTCATTGCACTGTGACAAGTATTTGATATCCAAGTAATGAAAGCACTTACCATGATGACATCATGATTGAGGTTGACGTGAGCAGCGAACTAGCTTTTATCTTTGAAGTAGGTTATATGTTTCCCCCCAAACACACAGGTGCGTGTTCTTGGGTCTCAATGAGCGTCATGTATGTAAGCATGTGGGGCTCATTTCTCCGTGTGTGTCAGCATCACTTAGCATCGGAGTCTAGTGTGTTTGCAAAGACTTAAGTACCCTTTCCCGTCATTAGCGTTATAAAACGATATTTTTAGTAAAGGATAAAAATATCCTTCCGCCGGAAAGAGTTAAAATCATCATCATTTTCCCCCTAAGGAGTAAACTCCTCTACTTTAACAGGAGCTCCTCGCAATATATCGCCCTAAATGTTCTGGATCACCCTTTGGCGATGCACCATCTGCTGTAACAGGAGCTTCGATTGATGATGCACATTTTGTCGTCGTCTGCTACCGTCGAAGCACCCTTTGTTGTCGTCTGCTGTTGTCGGAGCACCCTTTGTCGTCGTTTGCTGCCGCTAGAGCATCTTTTGCTTTCGTCGTCGTCTATTATCGTTGGAGCACCATTTGTCGTCGTCTATTCGTGAGAAATAGTTGAACTACCAGAAAAATCAGCATTATGTCTATTGTTCATCATGATATGAGGGTAAAAACGTCAAACTGAATAGACAGAGAATAGTGATTTACAGCAGAGATAATGATGACAACGTCAAACTGAGTAGAGTAGCGATTTATAATAGAAATCAGATAAGTGAGTAACGATTTATAGTAAAAATCATATCAGAGAGTAGCGATTTACAATAGAAATCAGATAAAAGACTAGCGATTTACAGTAGAAAACAGATAAGAGAGTAGCGATTTATAATAAAAATAAAATCAAAGAGTAGCGATTTACAGTAAAACTCAAATCAGAGAGTAGCAATTTACAGTAGAAATTAAATCAGAGAGTAGCGATTTATAGTAGAAATCAAATAAGAGAGTAGCGATTTACAGTAGAAATCAAATCAGAGAGTAGAAATTTACAGTAAAAATCAGATAAGAGAGTAGCGATTTACAATAAAAATCAGATAAGAGAGTAGCGGTTTATAATAAAAATCAGATAAGAGAGTAGCGATTTACAGTAGAAATCAGATCAGAGAGTAGCGATTTACAATAAAAATCAAATCAGAGAGTAGCGATTTACAGTACAATTTATCTGATTTTTACTATAAATCGCTACTCTCTTATCTGATTTTTATTGTAAATCGCTACTCTTATATTTGATTTTTACTGTAAATCGTTACTCTCTAATTTGATTTCTAATGTAAATCATTTTTTTCAATAAAAAAAGAATAAAAAAAACCATGGCCGCTCTGAGAGAAATCTTGTTGCTCTTTTCAACAGTTACAAGAGAGAAAGAAAAGAAAGAATTTATACAAGGCAAGAGCGACAACCTTAAACCTAAACAAGTTGGGTATGATCCATAAGAAACCGAGTCTCAAACATAAGCCCCCAAAAAAATCTTCCTGCCGGCGCTGCCCCCCCCGTCAGGGGTGGCCCCCTCTGAACCCCCACCCGCTAACCGTAGCAGGACCCGCGCCGGGGGAAGCCCCCGAACCCCCCTTCCTGCAAGGGCAAAAACTTTGAATCAGGCTTCATAACTCATCAGGCATGAATAAGAAGGTGTAACACAAGTTAAATATAAGGCGAAACATGCAAATCTATTTACGGAGAGCGGGAGGACATTTTCATCCAACGCATATCTATCTTCTTGAAGGATATTTTTGTCAAAAGCATATCTATCTTTTTTATATATTATTTTATTATAAAGTCATCGTGGGCAACATTGGCATATGAATTATCGCAGCCCAAGATATCCCTCCGGACACCACACCCGGGAACACACGAATTTGTGTTTTGGGGAGAAAACACACCACCCTCCCTTTTATCTTTGAAGAAATAAATGTACCATATTAGTTTTGTCTGGACGGTGGGAAACAATAACAATAATAAGGTGCGGTCAATAACCACCCCTACAATCTGTATAGAATCTGTTTTTTTTTCTTTTTTAAAAAACAAATTTTAATTCAAAAAGTCAAAACATGCATAGGGTAACAGGGTTCCAAAAAAGCAATAAGTTATAGCGAAGGAAAAAAAAATCTTTAATTTTTTAACTCTTTCTCTGTTACTCCGTAAATCCAATCCGCCACTTGGGTTCTGCTCTTGTTGTTTTCTCATTTTCTTTTTTTTCTTACTCGTTCTAGATTTCACAAAAGTGTGCGGTTTAGTGTAGGGCTCCCCAACAAATTTTTTTCTTTTATCTTTATTCATTGTTATTGTTATTGTTATTGGTTTTACGTCTCATTTATTTTAGCCTGAGAGAACAGAAGGCTGGTTGCTTCAGAGAGAATACGCTGATCCCTTGTGTTTCCTTTTTAACTCCAAAGATTTAAAATTCTATTGGATGCATTGGTTCAGCTCTTCTTCCCCTAAGAAGAGTCTTTCTGGCGAGCTCTGCTGGGGAGCCACTCGCTGGCCGGTGGCCGGATTCTGAGTGATTTTTTTATCAAACAGAGACTCCCCACCAGAGATCAAATTGTTGGGATTGTGAAGGGAATTGTATTTGGTAATTCTCTCCTTGATAGTGTGGAGGAGTCTGCGTCGTTTTGGCGAAGGCTCCGAGAAGATGGCAATCGGAGAATGGAGGATTTCGCGATTCCGGCCGGCGGTCCCGAGAGTGGAGATCGAGATCATCGCGATTTTCCGTCGGGGTAGATGATTGAGGCTGCCGGAGGAGGGCTGAATTCGAGAGTGGGGGAAAGATGTTCATGGGAACCAAGTGGAGGAGTGACAAGAACAAGATCAAGGCTGTGTTCAGAGTGCAGTTTCATGCAACTCAGGTAACTTTCAAGGGAGATCATACCAATCAGATTTCGAAATTTTTGTTTTCTGTTGGTTTCTTCTTGTTGAACCAAACTCAGAATTTCCGTCATTGAATTCTTAGTGTGCTGATCAAACCGTATCTGCTCGGGTTAAGAACAAATCACACTATTTCTTTACAATGCAGATGAACTAATTCTGTGTTTTTTTTGTTAACTCAACGAATACAGGTTCCTCAAACTGGATGGGATAGTTTGTTGGTAGCTCTTGTTCCTTCAGAAACAGGGAAGCCTTCGGCGAAAACAGAGAAGGCTCAGGTTCGCAATGGGACCTGTCAGTGGGAGAATCCGGTCTGCGAGACCATAAAATTTACGCAAGAGGCGAAAACCGGGAAATTCGAGGAGAAAATTTATCGATTTATCGTGTGGAATGTAAGCAACCAAGCTTCCTGCCACCATTTTCTTCTGTTCCAGGATTTTGGTTCTGATGGGTTCTCTGTATTTCACCAGGGATCGACAAAAGGTGGGTTTCTAGGACAAGCGGCTGTTGATCTTGCTGAGTATGCAGATGCCATCAAACCCTGTTCTGTCTCTCTCCAACTTGGAACTTCCAACTCCACAATTCTTCATGTAAGTAATTCTAACCAAAAGCCTAGAACAAGAAACTTAAAAGAAATCCTCACATTGAGACACTGATCAACTTGGCTAACAGTGTGAGCCAATGTGGGATCCGATGCCACATTCTCTCAACAGACTTTGTTGAACTGTTTCTTAAACTCTTTGGAAGAACTTGTCCAAATTCTCCTAAATCCCTCTTAAGATGGGTGAATTTTTCTACTCTGGCGCAGTCCCACTTCAGTACATAATGCCCTTCTTTGGAATGTTGAATTTGAACATAAGAAGAATCCCTTGTTCCTGTTTCTTGCATTTTATTCCAAACAGTTCCTTCACAAGTCGGTCTCAAGACATCCATTCTACAGATCAAGGAATAAATTCATTGGCTATACTGAAATGTGGATCAAGCACTTGCAATTAACTGGTTTCTTCGATTCTGTAGTCCGTAATCTTTTCCTTTTGTGATATTGCATGTAGGTGACAATTCAGAGACTACATGCTGATGGGGACACTAGGTACCGCAAATTCCTTCCAACTTGAATAATCCACATGTTCATATTTATCGACTTCAGATTTTTGCAGTACAGATCTGAGTATTGGGTTCTGTTTTTTCAAGATGCCACTGCAGAGAAGACGAGAAAAGAAGTGCGGCCACGCGAAGCCCACATAGCAAGAGCCTCAGGAGACACATCAGCGATTTTGTCAGAGACGGAAGTTCAAAAACTTCATGCAGCACCAACAGCTGTGCTAGTAAAGTAAGCTTTCATCATCTTCAACTAGTTTTCATTTTCCCACTTTTCTGTTTCCATAGTTCCAATGTGGCTGAGAAAAGATACTTTTGATTAGCTAATAAACTTGTACAGTTAAAGATTGCAAATTAGCGCATAAGATGCAGGGACAAAAGATACCCTTGGATTGTTGCCATCAGAGCACACTTCAATTTTTCCAATAGCCATTCGTATAATGTTGGTTTATCATACACTACTTAGCAAACTTTTTTCATGCCCCATCATTAGGACAATGAGAAAGCTGACAAAGGACAGCCAACTTATCATAAACCCATATTCGAGCTTCTTTTTTGCAGCTACTGCATAACTTGGATGATCTTGGCGCTTATTCACCTAAGTAGAACTGGAGAAGATATGCGTACCTCCAGGTCCTCATTTAACTTGCTCTTTATGATCCTTGTTCCAAATAAAGAAGAAACTAAAAGTCATATCTGGTTTCTTTCATGTCTGACTAGATTGCTCCAGAATGTCTTTGTGTTAGTTCCAACATTAAGCATCTGTCTAATTAATGACATCCTGGAGAATGCACATACAAGTTATATAGTTGGGAATTTCAGCCACACAGATATTCCCACTGTCCATTGTAATTCCATTAGTTATTTCTTTAGTTCCTCAGGAGCATGTCTCTACCGAGAATCCTTGCTAATAAATATCACTACTCCTACCTTACACTCACAAAAATGGCTTTGAAGGTACTGTCTGCTCTTCAAAATTCAGAAAAAAATGGAATATTTAGCTGGCCCTGTATTTTAGCCTTCTAGAATATAGATATGGTTTACGCTTTCTAATAATAGAACTTCAAAATATATTGAACCAATGTCATCCCATTCCGAACTACATTAATTCTGTGGAGTCACAGGACATTTCGTGAAGGCTATTTCCTTCCACCTTCAGATAGCATTGGACACAAAAAGCTCTCCATTGAGAGATTTCTCTGGTCTTAAGCCTGCAAGTCAAGTTTGAAGATTCTTGAAGCACCCCAAAACTTAACCAAAAAAAGGAATAGATGGTTGCCTCTTACTTGTCCCTTCTACAACAGTATGTCAGGTATGGTGAATCCATGATTTTATGTCCTAAACAAACACCATATCCATGTATTCAGTAGAGATATGCCCTCATTGTGTTAATCTGATCAACTGAAATTCTCTTGAAATGTTAGTTTATGATTGTTTCTCTGAGATGGTTCAAAGATATCATTACTAAATAAAAAAAATCCTTGATGTCATTTGGTTCTCATCTGCTGTCCCAATAAACATTA
The DNA here is from genome assembly GCF_984573655.1 of Nuphar pumila. Taxonomy (NCBI): domain Eukaryota; kingdom Viridiplantae; phylum Streptophyta; class Magnoliopsida; order Nymphaeales; family Nymphaeaceae; genus Nuphar; species Nuphar pumila. Next base: position 86,493,774 of record NC_143261.1, on the reverse strand, counting down.
AGCTATCGACCATCAGGTACAAAAGATTCAAGGGCATTTTATAATTTTCTATCCATGGAATAGGGACATGCAATTATGTCTTAGGAGGATCTATGTTTACAGCCAAAACATATCCTTTCACCAAAAAGAACCCTCATAGCTTTTATTTAATTAGACCAACAAACTTGTGGCCCTGATCTGCATTCTTGATTTTATGAATAGAAATTATTATATTCATGAACATAGGGAATTTACTTACATAGAAAGTAGTACCCCATGAAAGATATTATAAAAGAAGAACATGTGAAGATAAATGTGATTTGGATATAATGAAACAACCTAGTCAAGCAAGCTTCCCTTCGCTCTGTAATGAAATATGCGGAAAAACAAAGAGTGCGATAAGCACTTACAATACCCACTAATGAACAAACAAAAGAGGTAACACCCAAACCCACAAGAGACAACACAACATAAAAATATAAATGTCTCTTATTGAAAAAGAGAGAGAGCTCTCAAGAGTGAAAAATACAAGAGGGATTCACCCCTATATATACACAAAAAGGAGAGGGGGGCTGGCCTTATGGCCTTAAAAGAAGAGCCACTTAGGGGCTCCCCATGGAGTCGTTGGGAGCCCCCAACGATCACAAATGTGATCGTTGGGGGCCCCATCGACTCCATGGTGGGGCCCCTTTTATGTGAGCAAAAAACAAAAAATAAAAAGAAAAAAGAAAAAGAAAAGAATTACAAAAATAAATGAAAAATAACAAGTACCCCTATCGAGTACTTGTGAAATGACTAAAATACCCCTATTGGGTATTTTAGACAATACATATATATATATGAATTACATGTATTTTAACACCCTCCCTCAAGCTTTACGGGGATATAACCGAAAGCTTGTTAAGGAGAAACAAAAAACGAGGAGCAGCAAGGGCCTTAGTGAAGAAGTCTGCCAACTGGTACTCAGATGTGATGTAAGGTAGTGCTATGGTTCCTCTTAGGTATTCATCACGTACGTAATGGCAGTCCATCTCAATATGCTTAGTGCGCTCATGGAAGGTGTGATTGCTTGCAATATAAATTGCGCTTTTGTTGTCACAACACATCTTCGAAGGAGTAGAGATGACAATGCCCATATCACTGAGGAGACTTCTTAGCCATACAAGTTTCATGGTTGTAGTGGCCATAGCACGATATTCCGCTTCCGTTGAGGACAAGGATACTTTGTGTTGCTTCTTTCATCTCCAAGAAATCATAGTCACCTAAGAAAACACAAAATCCCGTAGTTGAGACTCGGTCATTGAGATTTTCTCCCCAATCAGCATCAGTATAAGCAATTAAATCAAGTGATGAGGAGGAGGAAAGAAAAACTCCCTTAGTTATGGTGTTTTTGATATATCTGACGATCCTTAAGACTGCACTCATGTGCACGGTTGTAGGTGCATGTTGAAACTGACTGACAGAGTGGACGGCATGAGCTATGTGTGGCCGAGTGATGGATAAGTAGGTTAGAGACCCAACAAGTTTCCGGTAGGGAGTGGGATCCTCGAGAGGTGTTCCATCTTCCAACCTTAATTTTGCATTGATGACTTCAGGGGTTTCTGTCTTCTTATCATCAGAGATACCAGATTTGGAACAAATGTCAGCAGCAAGTTTCATTTGAGAGAGAATGTACCCTCGAGAAGAGTACGCCACTTCAATCCCTAAAAAATATCTTAAGAAACCAAGGTCAGACATGTCAAAATTTTCTTTTAAAACTTTCTTAATATCATTAATTCCTTGCTCATCACTTTCAGTGATGATCATATCATCAACATAAAGTAGTAAAATAACTACTGAAGACCCTGCACTTTTCACAAACAAAGCAGTGTCAGTATAACATGAACGAAAATTCAAACTTATCATTACATTACTAAATTTATCATGCCAAGCCTTTGGGGCTTGTTTCAAACCATATAATGCCTTTTTAAGTTTGAGAATTTTATATTTACCAATACATACTCCTGGTGGAGGATCCATGTAAACTTCTTCATTTAATTCACCATTTAAGAATGCATTCTTAACATCTAGTTGATAGATAGGTCATTTTTTGACTGACGCCACGGCGATAAGAGTCCTAACACTGGTCATCCTAGCTACGAGTGCAAAAGTTTCTTCATAATCTATACCGTATTCCTGAGCATATCCTTTTGCTACTAATCGAGCTTTATAGCATTCTAATGAACCATCACTTTTAGTTTTAATTTTGAAGACCCATCTACATCCAATCGATCTCTTTCCAGTGGGTAATGAAGTTATTTCCCAAGTTTTTGCATTTTCAAGGGCACTAAGTTCATGGCTTCAACCCATTGGGGAATGTTTTTGGCTTCATTATAATGTGAAGGTTCATGAAATGAGTGTAATGCAATTAGACACGCTCTATACCTTGGAGTTAGAGACTCATAGAAAACGAACCTATTAGGAGGATTGGAGATTCGGCCAGATCTCCTCAAAGAAGTTTCTTCTATGTTGGACCCTTGAGAGTATTTTTCTAAGGCACTCATTTGAGCTTGTTGACCACGCCTAACATAGGTTTGGATTGGTCTATCACTTTCATCTTCAACATTGTCAAGAGGAATATCCTCTAGGTCATTCAACGACTCATTAGAGATTTCCTCTTCTTGAGGAGTCTCATCTTCTTGGGAGAGAAGATCAAATAAGAAAGCATATTCACTTTCGTCAATATCTTTAGTTTTCATAAAACCATTTTCATTTTCCAAAAAGGTTACATCTTTGGATACATAGAGTTTGTTATTTTTCAAGTCAAAACATCTAAAACCCTTTTGATTTTCTCCATATCCTAAGAAAACACATTCAATAGCTTTAGGAGATAATTTGTCTCTTTTATGTGTAAGGACAAAACATTTACACCCAAAAATTCTTAATCTATTGAAATCGGGTGTTCTTTCAAATAGTTTTTCATATGGAGATGTATTTTGTAAGGATGAAGATGTCATTCTATTTATCAAGTAAGTTGAGGTTAAGGCTGCTTTGGCCTAAAAACTTTTTGGAATTTCTTTGGAAATAAGGAGTGTCCTAGTGGTTTCCATGATGTGTCTATGCTTTCTTTCGGCTAAACCATTTTGTTGAGGAGTTCTAGGACATGATCTTTGATGACAAATTTCATTTATTTCTAAATAATTTTGAAATTCATTTGATAGATATTCTCCACCTGAATCGGATCTAAGAGTAGAGATATTACTTGAAAATTGATTTTTGACTATCATATGAAATTTCTTGAAGAAGTCAAAGACTTCGGATTTTAAATTGAGAAAATAGATCCACACATATCTAGTGTAGTCATCAATGAAAGTAACGTAATAGGAGTATCCTCCTTTAGACATGACTGGGGAAGGACCCCAAACGTCCGAATGGACTAACTCAAAAGGTCTTTTGGACACAAAGGTTCGATTTGGAAAAGGGGTGGATTTCATTTTGCCAAAAATACAACTCTTGCAAACAAAATGTTTCTCATTACAAAATTCCTTTCCAAATGGAAAGGAGTACATTTTTGAGAAACTTGGATGTCCAAGTCTTTGATGCCAAATTTCAATATTTTTATCTTGGACATGGTTACAAAAAGAGTTAGTGGGAAGTTTCAAGTTGCTCGTGTAATAGAGATCTCCCCTCCTATGGCCTTGCCCAATCTGCTTTCCGGACCGAAGATCCTGTATAGAGCAATCCGTAGTTGAGAAGGAGATTTCACATCCATGATCACATATTTGAGCAACAGAGATGAGATTTAAATTAAGTTGAGGTACCACTCTCACGTTTGGCATAAAGAAATCTTTAGAAAAATTTAAGGTTCCAAAACTTTTTACTTGTAAAGATGTACCATCAGCAGTTGAAACATAGGAGTTTTTAGAGTTATTACACAAATCGGAAAGCTCATTTTCAAGAGGAGTCATATGAAAGGAAGCTCCAGAATCAAGGATCCAAGAAGACATACTTGGAGGAGAGGAAGAAGCTATGGCGGCACCCGAGGTTGATGGAATCTTGAGTAGAGTTTGTAGTGCTTCCGATAGTTGAGCAAGAGAAAAAGACTCCTTCCCTTTGATAGTTTCCTCCTTCTTTTGAGTAGCTTCTTCAACGGAGGCAACCTTGTTTTTAGGTGTTTCATTTAACTTAGGGCAATTAGGTCTTATGTGACCCAGTTCTTGGCAATGATGGCAAATGGATTTTCTATAGTTGCCATTATAATTATTTTGCCTTCCAAAGTGTGGAGGCTTATAGGCTTTTACATGGTTGCCGGGTTTAGATACGGCCAAAACATCATCTCCTCCTTTAATCATGCCAAGACGAGTTTCTTCTTGGCATATTTCGGCTATGGCATCTTCCAAGGAAAGAGGCTTAGATCTATGAAGAAGGGAAGATCTAACTTGTTCATATTCGGGCCTAAGCCCATGTAGAAATTGGAAAAAGTGTTCTTTTTTCATTTTTTCTCTTCTTAGTTCCACATCCACACTAGAAACCCACTTTGGTTCTAGTAAAGATAGCTCATCCCATAAAGGTCCAAGAGTGCTATAGTAATCCCTTACACTCATTTCTCCTTGCTTGATAGTCCGGATTTTTTCTTGAAGAAAGAATTGACGAGCAAGGTCTTTTTGAGTAAACATATCTTTCATAAAGAACCATGCTTCATTAGCCATTCGAAACTTAGCAATGTTGGCGCAAATCTTGAGCTCCACATTGTTTATGAACCAAGCAAGAATCTTCGCATGCTTACTTTCCCAATCTTCCACTTTAGATTGGTGATCTTCAATGGTCTTCATGCGTGCATTTTCTTCAAGAGCTTTCTCTTGATTACCATCCATCTTAGTGAGTTGGAGTTGTGGTTCTGGAATGGTACCCATAACGTATCCCAAAAGTTTTTTACCTTTGAGGTTGTTCTCCATGGCGGCGGCCCACATCATGTAGTTGGAGTCATTGAGCTTGAAGGAGAGATCAATCTTTTGTTCCTCTTCTATTTAATCACTCACAAGAGGACAAACGAAGAGAGATATAAAAAACAATAATATAACTACTCAACTAGCTATATTAAGAAGAAGAGCATACACAAGGCTCTGATACCATGTAATGAAATATGCGGAAAAACAAAGAGTGCGATAAGCACTTACAATACCCACTAATGAACAAACAAAAGAGGTAACACCCAAACCCACAAAGAGACAACACAACATAAAAATATAAATGTCTCTTATTGAAAAAGAGAGAGAGCTCTCAAGAGTGAAAAATACAAGAGGGGTTCACCCCTATATATACACAAAAGAAGGAGAGGGGGGCTGGCCTTATGGCCTTAAAAGAAGAGCCACCTAGGGGCTCCCCATGGAGTCTTTGGGAGCCCCCAACGGTCACAAATGTGACCGTTGGGGGCCCCATCGACTCCATGGTGGGGCCTTTTTTATGTGAGCAAAAAACAAAAAAGAAAAAGAAAAAGAAAAAAGAAAAAGAAAAGAATTACAAAAATAAATGAAAAATAACAAGTACCCCTATCGGGTACTTGTGAAATGACTAAAATACCCCTATTGAGTATTTTAGACAATACATATATATATAAACACATATATATATGAATTACATGTATTTTAACACGCTCATGTTAGTTCTCTATACATATCTGAAGTTGTCTGAAAGACACATAAGTCTAGTTTGTAAAAGATGGTTGAGGGATAGGGATAGAAAAGTTCATCTCTGATCCAGTACAAATCCAAACTGATCCCTTTCCATTTCTTAGTTTTCAGAATTTTATTTCTTGCCCCTTCCCACCTTTTTGGCTTCCAGGGGCCAAGTGATGTGCGCATCAGTTTTGTTCTTGGGCTCAAGGATTTCTACTGCCAGATCTAGATCTGAATAAATTTTTAATTTCATCTGGATCATAGTTTACATTTAATCTGATTCAGATTTCTTTATACATGTAAAAAAACTCATTGTCAGATCTTATCATGTAGCTGATTGGATACAGAATGGTCTTACCATATCCTATTAAGTAGTGAATTAGATATCCAATCCAAAACATAATACCTAAATGCTGTAGTATGTAGTTAACTTAAAAGTGCACCTGAACTAGTCACTGGCTGAGCACCTAGGAGGGGACAATTTGCAACATATTGATTTTGTTATAATATTAAAAAATCAGAAATTGTGATGTAGCAAATGCTTACACATTTGATTTTTCATTAGAAATTGTTATACTTCAAATTTATAATTAATGCATTTATTTTGTGTTTCTAGGTGCTCCTATCACTTTTGAATACATAGCCTAAATCTTATGTTAATTTTAAAAACAAAGGTATAATGCCATCTTTCTTGAATAAAGTTTTAGTGAATTACCAATAGTTCATCTCTAAATTTCCATTGTTCTTGATACTTCTCTAATACCATGTGAATGGCTGTAGTAATATAACATGATTTCCAAGTTTGTCTTAGACATATGCATCTTAATGCGTAGAAATAATCAATGAACAGAAACCCAAAAAGAAATTGTGTTCTATAAATTACATTAAATAAACTAGATCAAATCCATTAGTTGGTTCTTATTCTTCACAATCAAGAATTAAGTGAGAAGGAAAAGCAAGAAAAAGAAAAAGGAGCTTGCTTGTTATCATCGCAAAAAAATTTTTCCTCTCTTGCGAGAGAGAAACGAATTTTGCGAGTCAAACTCGACCAAAGTTTTGAAAATTGTTTTGAAAATTAACTTGCCTCCATTTTGAAAATTTGCGGGAAAATTCCATGGAATGGGATCTGTCTGTCGGTACGAGGTTCAACCGTTCCTGACGCCTTTACCAGGGGTAATTGAACCAATGATCAATTATGTGCTTTAACATGATTCAAATATCTAAATTATGCTCTATTTTTCCTAAAATGTACAGAGAATCAGGCTTGTGCTATGATATTTTGAAAATAATGCAAGTTTGAGAAAATATGATGTTTGTTTGGAAAATTGAAATATGCTTGAAAAATGATTGAAGAAGTGTTTGAAAATGGAATTCCTGGGAAAATCATTGAATTTCATTGGAAATCAGAAATTATATTGGAAAATGAATTCTCATGAAAACTTGAATCTTGGGAAAATCAATTTTTGAGATTTGGAATTACTTTTCTGAGAAAATGGATTTGAGAATTCTGAGAAAATCAAGAAATTCATTAGAAAATGACTTTTTGAAATGAAAAATGGATTCTCAGGAAAATGAGAACTCTGAGAAAATCGATTTCTGAAAACTTAGGATTTTGAAATTTGAGAATTTTAAAACATTGGAAAATCTTGGTTTGAACTTAGGAAATGATTTGAAATGTCATTTGAAAACTTAGGATTTTGATAAAATCAGATCCTGAGAAAGACTTGGAAATTCTTGAGAAAACTGAATTTTCTGAAATTGAAATTGGAAAATGAATTTGAAAACAATGCAATTTGAATAATATGAATGAATAAATATGAATTTGAAAAGGGAATTTCATTGAGGAATTGGGAAATCTTTTTTAAACTTGGAAAAATGCAGTGCATTTTTGAAGTTAACCTAAGTGTGTAGGTTGAATGTGGCTAATATGAAGATCATAAATCTTGGTTTTCTTCGTATTCTGACTATGGTCATAAATACGAATCCCACCGAGTTTATAAACTCCATAAGAGCATGAATGATGCATTCAGATATTGAATTTGCAGAAATTAAACTATATGCAATGCAGTCATATTGTAAGCAGAAAATGTAACTCTTATTCCAAATATTACATTTAATGTTACATTGAATTGAAATAAAAGAATAAAAAAGTTAAGTCTTCTTCTTGAATGTTTCTGCAAAACTAGAAAACAATATTAGCACGAAAATGTAGGTTTTTCTGAATTTATCCGAAAATATGGAAAATTATCAGATATTATTCAGATATAAACCCAAATTCATACCCCCTTTGATATAAACATGATAAATAATGAATAAATTTTAAAAATAATCTTGAAAATTCGAAATTGGGGTCAAAATAACCAAAATACCCCTGATGACCTTGAAATCAGGGTTTTTAAAAGAAATTTTGTAAATTTTGGAATTTTAAAAATCAAATGAAATAAATCAAATACAATATGATGAAATATGATTATATGCATGAAAATTTATGAAATTAAAGATTGAAATTTCGAAATTTAGGTCAAAAATGACCAAAATACCCCCGACAACAAGACTATGGCCTTGAAACCAGGGTTTTCTGAAATAAATTTTGCAAAAATGGAAAATGTGAAATGCAAATGACATTGAAATTAACCCTAATATGATTCTACATGCTAATTTACATGAATAAAACCCTAAAATGGCGAAAATATCATAAAATATCAAATTTAACCTGATTTTCGCCTGATTTTCGCTTTTGAATTTAAAGATAAACTAACACATGGAGCAAATGAACTTGGAATTAAACCAAATTTGGCATGGACACCTAAAATAACTCTAGAAACAGAATGGAGCTCGAAAATCTATTTTTTGTATTTTTAAATATAGAAATTCAAATAAAAACCCTAAATTTTGTGATTTTTGCCTAAAATGTTGATTCTAAATGGGATTTCGGATATCAAACTTCCATAAAAAAATTCCAAATTTTATGGTGTGACATAGGACACCAAGGCCAAGATTTGTTCCTTTTACACTTTCTGGTTTTGACCCATGGTCGGAGCTGTACCACTCCGGCAAGTCGGATCGGAATCCGGCGACTAGGATTTGGGGGAAACAAACAGGTTTCGGTAGAAAATGTGGGAAAAATAGTAAACAGATGGGGAAAAGGTTGAAATTATGGTAAAATGTCCCTGACAAATAGGGTAAATTTTATCTTTTTGCATCATTGGGATTCGGGTTACGGTTTGGAAAAGGGCACACTGTTATCAGAGACCCAAATCTTTGAAATTTTGAGATATTGAAATATGTCAGACAGAAAATAAAATTTCGTGAAAAATACTGAAACAGTTCCAAAAATCCCCAAATTTTGGAAAATGACATAAAAACAGGTTAGGAACAACTTTCGTGTTGAAAGTTTTTGCAGAAGGACTACGGATTGAATGGAATCGGTGTATTAGGGTCTGCCTATACCCTGACGAAAGAAAATCGAGATTTTCCCAGGGGTCTGGGAAATCCTATTTTTGACAGAGGTCAAAACTAATTGGAAAGACCTCAAAATTTCCAGATCATTAGTAGGTTCAATTATGAATCCACTGTGATTTTTTTGATGATGATCCGGATCTTCCACAGGGGTGATCTTGAGTTCATAAGTCTGCCAAAAATGTGTCCAGAATTTTCACAGGGTTTAAAACCCAGTCTAGTATTTGATTTTTAAAGAGGGGATCCAAAACCCAAATCCATCCAGGTTTTTGGCAGGAGATCACTGACAAATAGGCATATTCAACATAAAAATATTGAAATTTATTGACATGGATTCATGCATGCAATAACAACAATTCTACACGCCTAAAATTAAAATTAATGAGTTATCAATGATGTTTTGATGAAATTAAACTAAATAATATAAAATGATGCAATACAATTAAAAGCAACGTTTGAAACATGAAATCTACCTAAATTTAAAAATAAAACAGGGTATAATTGGGGAGACACAATCTTTATTTATGTTAGCCATTGAAGTGAGAGGCTTCATCCATGGAGCGAATGAAATAGCTCACTCGATAGCTCTATCGTAACCAAAACAAACAAATAAAAAAAAAATCAATGAGCCAAAGGGGTCTCACCTTGGTATCTTTGCTGCAGCTTGCTGGGAATTGAAGAAGATTGAAGGTGATGGCTGTGGTAGCTGTCACAAAAGGGGCTGGCTGGCGGTTCCCTCGTGGTGGCTGCTAGAAGGTGATCCGGAGGTGGCTGCTAGAAGGCTGGACTTGAAGGGGCTGCAACGAGATGGTGTTGAACCAGTCTTGCTAGAGGAGGAGGTGGTTGGCTGCTATGGTGTGCAGTTGGTGGTGTTGAAGGAAGAAGGTGGGAGTGCTGTGTAATGAGAACCAAGGGAGAGATAGAGAGAGAGAGAGTGAAAGAGATGAGAAGGGGTGCAGCCGTGAGAGACTTCTCTCCTTTTTCTTTTTTTCTTTTTGGTTTTTCAACTTAGGTTTTAATTGGGTCAATACTTAGGGTTTAATGAGAAGGGAATGAGAGGGAAAGAAGGGTTTACGTGAGATGGGTTGGAGAATAGGGAAAGGAAGGAAGGGAAGAAGGAAAGAAAGGAAGAAAAGAAAAAAAGGAAGGAAGAAGGAAAAGAAGAAAGGAAAGAAAATAAAGAAGAAAAAGGAAAGGAAGGGAAGAAAGAAAAGGAAGGAAGAAGGAAATGGGGCTGGAGGTTTGGGCGACCCCCCTCGCGGGTCCCACCTCTCTAAAATAAAATAAATAAATAAAAACAATAAAAACAAAACAAGCAAATAAAAGAAACATCTTTTTTTTAATAAAATAGAAATGTAAATGAATGGGCCATCTCAGAGCGGGTCCAAATTCCACTTTTGAAATTCATTTTGACGATTAGAGGGGTAAAATAGTCTTTTCAGAAAATTTCCAGACGAAACGAGCTCGGATTTTGAAGTTCAATATCCCGTTGCGAAGCAAATCCAGTGTAGAATTCAAAAATTTGAGTTTGAAATAAATCCAGATTATTTTTCTTGAGAAAATATTTCCAAATTTAGACTCCCAGGGGTAAAAATGTCAATTTTGGAAACCCAGGGTTTGAAATTGATTTCTGAAATTTTTTTAAAACTCAATCTGGATTGAAATTTATAAAACTGGAGTTTTGGACTTCGAAAATGGAATGAAATGTGATGAAATGCTGAGAAATGATATGAAATGATAAGAAATGACATGAAATGCTATGCGAAATGCTAACCCTGAATGAAGAATTTTGGATTTTAAACCCTGATTGGCAGTTGTACCAGTTCAAAAAGCATAAAAACTGATAAAAATTGCGAAATGGTTGAAGAAATGGTTTTTTGACTCTACTGGGTTAGAATGACACTGAAAATTAGGGTTTGAGCTAAAATGAGTTTGATTGAGCTGGGTTTTAGAGTTTCAGAACTTCAATGAACTGACAAGGTACTGACTTAACTGGACTCTCCGACTAAATTTTCAAGAAATACTACCATTTTTAGAGAAATGGTACGGAATAGTCACTGGAGTGAAGTGAATTACCAACCTGAGCTGGGCTTGAGCTAAAACAAAGATCAGTAATACTAACATGAACTAAAATCGAAGCTCGAACACTAGTTCAATTGACTAAACTCAGCTCAATTTCAGCTGAAAGAGCTGAAATGGACTAAAATGGGCTCTGGGACACTTAGAAATGGTTTTGAATTGAAACTGGAGCACTCGAACTCTTGGTGAGCTCAAGTTAGACTCTGGGGAATATGACTGACTATGAATGACTGACTCAGAGACAATTAACTTGGATTTGAGTGAGAAATGAGCTCATTTCTGAGGAAATGATCCCATTTTGGCAGGAATGGTCAGAAATGAGAATGGTTTGTTCATTGTGAGCTCATATGAGCTTGAGATGACTGATATTCTAATTGTTCTGAACTGACCAATGAGCTTGGTTGACTCCGACTGACTGGGGTCCGGGATGACCTAGGGGTAAAATGGTAATTTCCAAATAAAAATTGGTAAAATGGTGATTTTCTGAAACTGACTCGGGGTTTAACTCCTACACTAACCTAACAGGGTTGGCACTGCACGAGGAGGGTTTTTTGAGAATGGATGATGAAAATTTGGGGTGTTTACATTGCTGAAATATTAGAAGAATCAAACCAAATTATCAAACAAATAGATCATGCATGATAAGTTGTTTAGAAGGTCGGACCTTGTTTTATGGATGTGCACACACACACACACATATTCAGGGCTATGAGCTAACTAAAACTTATGTCATTGTGAATCATATTAAGATGGAGCAATGTTGTACGTATCGTACTGTATCATACATATGTGCCATACGATATGGTTTGGTATGTATCATTACTATAAGAAATATTGATATGATACGTATTCGTATCACGATACGAATGTGTATCATATTTGTACCATACGATATATGGTGTATCGTACGATACAAGGTGAGCACACTTTAAAAATGGCTGAATCGTAGTTTTTCAGTTTTGGGTTTTAAAGACCTCTTGAGGCCCGTCTCCCTCATTTATGTAGAAGTCATTAGAGAGGTATTCACACACCTTAGAACTCGTGAGAGCAATTTGGGGGCCGATCCATGTTCAAGGGAGAGGGCTTTTGTGGTTTGCTAAAGTAAAAGTGCATCTTCACTATTTTTCACTCAAGAAAGTGGGTTAAAGTAAAAAAATCTTTATTATGAGTAAAATTATAAAGTAAAGATTTATATCAAGGTTGAAATTAGGCTCCATACTCCTCAAACAAAAATGGCATCAGATGATCCAGCATGACAATGGGGCACTCAAGTAATGAGTGAAAACCAATTGAAAATCGAGTGCAACTATTGTCATAATATTTTTGTTTATATAATATGAAAGTATGAGTCTTATGGCATGTTATTGATTGCAAAATATTTAATATTTTTCATTGTTCTTGTGAGATAATTAATGTTTGATGATGTCTTATGCAACTCATAGAGACATAAATGTTTCATATGTGATTTTATGGTTGTATGTTGTATAATTCATCATTGTTTCATCTGTTATACTTTTTTAGAATTTTTTCTAGTTTATTCTGATTTTTTATGACTTTTTTATTTTTTATTAAAAATTATGATTTTTTACGATACGATACATATCTTATTTTAGGCTTGACCGATACGGGTAATGATACGATACTTACAACCTTGAGATGTGTGGAGGAGATAGTTGATGTTTGATGATGTCTTATACAACTCATAGAGACATAAATGCTTCATATGTGATTTTATGGTTGTATTTCGTATAATTCATCATTGTTTCATGTGTTATGTTTTTTTTAGAATTTTTTCTAGTTTTTTCTGATTTTTCATTACTTTTTTGGATTTTTTATTAAAAATTGTGATTTTTTATGATACTATACGTATCTTATTTTGGGCTCGACCGATACGGATAATGATATGATACTTACAACCTTGAAATGGAGTGTGGAGGAGAAATGTTTCTCACACTTAAAAGATTGGAAAGAACTGTAATGAGGTGTCATGGAACTTCAACATTAGAACTCCATAATCGAGATTTAAATTTCAATAAAGAACTTTCTACCGTAATAGTGCAATTATGTAGTACTTTATTGTGGATATTATCATGCACAAGCTGACTTACACATCTTCTAACCTTTTTCCAGGATATCTCAGCAGGCAATGAAACAGTGCAGTTCAGCCCATCTATCATGATAAATACTGTACCTCACACTGCTGAATGTGATGACAATCTCAAAGGATTCAGAGGTTCCGATGTTATCTCAGCATCATCAAGTTCAGATGGCAGCTTAGGGAATGATTTCCCCCATGAATACAAATTCAAAAATAACGTCCATAAGGATGCAATAAGCTTTCTATCACCTCTTAGAAGCAATGCAAAATCGCCACAACTTTTGGCCAATGGACGCAATGCCATGTCAGATTATAGAGAATGTGAAGATTCGACCACAGAATGGTCTCTCAGTTGGACTCCAAATGAAAGCAGAGTAAACTCAACAAACACTTCTAAAGAGATCACTTTGAATGAGAAGTTGCAGGCTGCAGAAATTGAAGTTGAAAAACTCAAAAACAAAATTGCTGCTATGGGAAGGCAAGCAGAGTTGTCAGATCTTGAAGTCCAGACATTGCGAAAACAAATTGTAAAGGAAACCAGAAAGGTGCAGGAATTTTCAAAGGAAATGTGCAGCTTAAAGGAAGAGAGAGATGCACTTAAACAGGAATGCGGACAACTCAAGGCTTTAAGGGCCAACAATGACATCAACGTTATGAACAACTCCCATTATGACAACAATGATGCCATCCGCATTCTAGAAGAAGTTAAACAAGAACTGAGTTATGAGAAAGAACTAAGTGCCAACCTCCACTTGCAACTACAGAAGACTCAAGAGGCAAACTCTGAACTGATTCTTGCTATTCAGGATTTAGAGGAGTTGTTAGAACAGAAAGAAAGGGAAATATCTCAGGTCTCCTCCAGTTTAAGATGCAGCATACCAGTAATAGATGAAAGCTGCCAAGAGCTAATGAAAACAACAGACAATTTACAGAAACATCAAGTTCAAATTTACCAAGACCCAAAGAACACTAAGCATGAAGAAGGAGATCAAGATCAACTCGCATTGGAAGTATTAATTAAGAAGCATGACAATGCAGATAATGCATCTTCACTTGAGCAAAAGGTTTTAGAACTACAAAGTGAATTGGATGAATGCAAAAAGGATCGTGATAACATAGAGATGCAAATGGAACAACTTGCTCTTGATTATGAGATTCTGAAGCAAGAAAATCATGACATGGCTTTTAAGCTTGATCAGAGTCAGATACAAGAGCAACTAAAAATGCAATATGAAGCCTCAGTGTCATTAGCAGTCATTAACGACCTGGAAGCTCATGTTGATAACCTGGAGAAAGAACTTGCCAAGCAGGAAGAAGCATTTGAAGCTGAACTGGCAGCGCTAACTCATGCCAAAGTAGAGCGGGAACAGAGAGCAATAAAAGCAGAAGAGATGTTGAGGAAGACAAGGCAAAGCAATGTTGACACAGTTGAAAGGCTCCAAGAAGAATTTAGAATGCTCTCCATGCAAATGACTGCAACTTTTGATGCAAATGAGAAACTGGCTGTGCAAGCAATGACAGAAGCTAGTAACATGCGCATCCAAAAGAACCATCTAGAGGAGTTGCTAAGGAAATCTACTGAAGATCTCCAACTGGTCAAAGATCAATATGAGGACCGACTTGCGGAGCTTTCAGCCCATCTGGATTTGAAAACAAGCAGCATAAATCAACTACTATCAGAAGTTGAATATTTATCCAAGGACCTTAAGGCTCAGAAGGACGTTACAGAAGTTACCAACAACACTCTCTCGGCTGAAATACTTGCACTTAAAGCAGATATACAATTGATCATAGTTGAAAGAAATGATCTTCTCAAGAAGGTAGAAGGAAAAGAAAAGATTCTACTTGAGCTGGAAGAAATGAAAACCAGAATGCATGAAAAATATCTTATGGTCCAAAGAGAAGATGCCGAAAGAAAAGCCCTTGAGAGGCCAGTTCTTCTGGCAAGGGAGGAAGCTGGAAAATCACTGGAACAATTACATGACAAAAGGCACTTGTTGGTTGAAAAGGAGGCATTGATCGGTATTCTACAATCAGAGATAAAAGCAATAACAGCACAATATAATGAACTTAAGAAATCCTTGTCTAATGATGAATTTGAGATAGAGAATCTAAGGAAACAGGTATTTCAACTAAGAAGTGACTTGAAGAAGAAGGAAGATGCAATCACAGTCATTGAAAAGAAAGTCAAGGACAACAACTCAAGAGTTACAGCACTTGAAGTAAATGAAAAGGCAAGCCCAAGGAACAATAAGTCCAGCAATGGCCAACATTGCATTAAGGAGGTCACCAAGTTGCAAGAAAAAATCAAGCTTCTTGAGGTAAGTGGTGTTCCATACATTGTGAAAATACATTTCCACATTTAAAGTGGTTATTTGAACACATATTACTGTGCCCACATTGATGATGGTTCCAATGTTTGACAGGAAGAGGTAAAGATGAAGGAAGCCACTCTTGAAAAATCAAGAAATGAATTTGCAGAGGAGAAGGATCTATACACAAGGATTGAAGAACTACAAAAGACTACAGCGAATCTAATACAGAATATCTCAAATTCCTCTTATGGAAAAGTACAGGTCAGCAACCATAAAACAATCTGTATGCTCATATCAGATTCATGGATCTTCCCAGAGTAATTTTTCCTGCATGGTGTTCAATACTAGATTGCCATCAGGATGCATCCTCATAAATCTTGATATATAAATGTTTGAACTTCCTCTTCTATATGTTCTTAAAGAAGTTGTGCTTCTTGAATGGTGTAAATTGCTACACTAATGCTATATCAAATGTGATAAGGCAACAAAAAGAGGAGATGCCAACAGAAATATTTCCAGATATTGGAAATAAGTTTGAGAAAACTGACACCCTTTGATCAATTTTAACATACAATTGTTAGCTTCTCTTGTCCATTCCAATGCATAAAACTGAGCTTGAATGTGTCCTTGTTAACAATTTCTGATGAGTTCATAGGCCTCAAATTGAATTTGCAAGAACACAGGCAAGTATGTTGTTGCAGCATTATGATATGCTCATCTTCATTTGTATCTTCTCATTTGTGGTCTTCTGTTATTTTCCTAATTTATTCTCTACCCTTCTCAATGCTTGTTTGTCCCATGGTTTGTGTATGAGAAAAATAATCTTGTCACCAGACAGAGTGAACTTCAAGTGCTTCTTGCTGGCAAAACATATACAAGGCAACAGCAGTTGTCTAATAACAAGTTTATGAAAATTGAATATATTTTTTCCACAATCTTCATGATGGTTTTAAGCATTGACTATCTATCATTATTAACTCTAAAAGAAATTTCTGGATCAGCTAGAATGACATTAACACATTGGATTTCTCATTCATAATTTGTAATTGAGGAAAACTATTTCCAAACTAAGTTCTGAATATGCATGGATCCGTTGAAGTTACTCCCGATTATTCTTTATGCCTTAAGCAGATGTGTGCACTTTGATCTCTTATAGATAAGTTATGATCTATGTAACACGGACTCTTCTAACAGGGCACCGCACCCGCGTCGCACCCGCACCCATGCAGGTGCGACACTTAGACACGGCTTCCTTTGTGTCAAGTGAAGTTAACCACACTAAGGTCCATTTCTGTCCAAAAATATATTCAATTAACCTTAACCAAGTCCAGTTTTATCTATATTATATATACAAATACATAAATGCACACACATACATGTAGTGTTAATTTAAAACTGTTAAAAATTATATATATATACCCTCTCTCCACCCCACACCCAAGTTTTTTTAAAGTGTTGCATCTGCACCTGTATCCGCACCCACATCTGCACCCGCACCTATGTGACATAGGTTCTGATAGATGACACTATTTTCTAAATTCACATATAATGAAGATGTATGGGCTATTTGAGCATCTAAAGGATTCCTTACACACTTTATGATTGTATAATCATTGTTAACTGCTGAATTTCAGGAAACTATCTTCAGCAGTCAACACAAAGAGAGCCTTGATATGGACAAGGATATCTCTGTCAATTCTGAAAAAGAGACAGTTGAAAGTTTGAAGGTAAAGGAAATGGTCATGAATTATTACATCTATTTTACAACATAGTATAAAGAACTGACTAGTCTTAAAAAACAAAAGTACTGATAGTTTAAATGCTCCCAAGATGCAGGAGTCGAAGGCTCAAGATTGTAGGTTTCCAGATAATTCCTGTGATGAAGATGAAACAAGCATCAGCAAAAGTTTCTCAGCAACAAAGATGGAGACTCTACCAGGCATGCTTAACCAAGATCATAATGAACAAGTATCATCTAAAAGGTACAACATTGATTTAGTAACCTTTAAGATGATGGTCATTGCAAATGAAAAATTATTGGAAACTTTAGCATGAATATTTCAACTGACAGCTTCTGGATACTGAGATCATGTTGGTGAATATCTAATGGAAAATAATATTTATGTAGCGTCATTATTAACTCGAGGAATGAGCAGAAAACCTGCTGTCATTGTGCACCTGATCAAGATGACATCATAAAATTGATAGCTGAAATATCACAACTGAAGAAGAAAAACACATCAATGTAGGATGAGCTGAAGGAAATGCAAGGACGCTACTCCGAGATAAATCTCAAGTTTGCAGAGGTAGAAGGTGAAAGGCAACAGCTTATAATGACTTCGTAATCTTAAAAATGCTAAATGGACTTAGCCATCTGTATGTGTAAAAGAATTAGTTCATTCATGTGTATGTACGAAAGGAAGTGGGATCTGTGTGTAGAGGAATTAGTTGGATTTGCCCAGTAGGCTCATCCGGGGCCTGCCAAAAGATAGCTTCTTGTAATGCAAAAGTATATTATATTATCAAGTGAAATCAGCTAGTGCATTCTTTTATCTTTTATGAGGAAGTACTCAAACACTGTTTTGCAATCAAGCAATAAGCTTTGCATTGAAGCGCCGTAAGCAGGGTAATCAATTAATAAATCTGGATTATTTCAAGCTTTCAATGTACACAAAAACCAGTACATGTTGGAAAAGACTGTTGCCACCAAGTATAGGAGCAGCACAAAAAGCACGGAATTGAATCTAATATGTTGACAATAGAACTTTTTCACACTTTCCAGCATAATCACTTGTTACTACCATAAGATTTTGTACAATTTGATTGGGGGTGAAGGGTAGCAGCTTTTCTATCACAGAAAGGCCAAAAATACACTTCATTTTTTTTTCTGTTGTCCCTTAAAGTAACATCATTTTTAAAAAGTTACGAAGTTAAAAAATCTTTAGAGCGAACCTCAATAGGCTTAGACTAGACAGACTAGACTGGTCCTACTAACGTGATTCACTAACGAACTTATTTGACGACTTTAACAGAATTTGGTACCTGTATTCTCGGCTTTACATGACTGAATTTCACGTAGGTTTCTTCTAAACTGCTCACAGCAAAAATTTGAAGCAAACAAAAGCTAGGTAGTGGCTGGGGGCCTCACTGGAAAGAATGGTATGAGAACTTCAGTTGCCCTAAAATGAAAGATGATTTTGATTCATAATCAACTTGACTTGCTCCGCCTGCTTGATTAGTAGTGAAAACTTTTCTCCCTTTTCTCATACACCTGCTAAGCGTCTTCCCTTCTAATTGATAGTTAAGGAATGTGTATTTTCTCCGGCACCTAAGATTAAGTGCTTCTCTTTTCAATTGCGCTTGCCAGTAGAAAATCACCTTCTTTTCATATTTTTGTGGATTTTTTTTTGGTCAAATCATATGAAGGTGATCTGCAAGATTTGTTCTGTAGAAAATGTATTTCGATCATGTAAATGTGATATATAAGCAGGTTCTTTAAGGATTTCAAAATCAATAACTCACAATGCACTAAAATTTTACGTCTCGAAAAAACATATTTTTAGATTGAAATAATACATTCAAGGTTTGATTTCTTAGTGACAAATCATCCTTACGGTCAGATTGAGTCCATAAAAGCTTGAACCTATGATTTCCAATTTAATACTTGTGTGCCTTCAATAGCACCAAATATTTATCGTGCTTTACTCTATGAGGGTGGTGTCTCCGTGTAAATATCAAAAAAAAAAATTTTTTTGAACGTGCCCTAATTCCTTAGCAAATAAACCATGCTGAACAAGAGACGGGACGGGTTGGGCTCTTACTCAATTTTTTTGAATTGGGTCTAGATTGAACTGAGGTCTGGTTCCAATTTGATTCGGTTGGTCTGGACTAGCTCAGGATGGACCAGACCCAGACTGAATTAGGTCTGGATCCAGCCTGTGATTAGGCGGAGTAGTTTTGGATCCAGATTAAAACTGAACTTGATCTAATCTAGTTTGTTTTTTATTAAAACTGAACTGAATTCAGTTCAGTTTATTCCTAACTAGAACTGAACTGAACCAGTCCAAACTGTCTCTGACTGAGACAGAACTGAACCAACCCAGCTAGAATAGATTGGGTCCAGTTCAGTTGCACCAAACTGGGTATGGATCTGCATCACTTAGTGAACGAATCCGATATGGGATTCAGAGAGTTCAATGGAGTCTGAACTCAAACTCAATTGGATTCGAACTAGGTTCAGTAAACCCAGTGTTTTAAACTCAGACCGAGCCCAATCTGACCTAGGCTTAATCAGGTCAGATCGTAGTCAATTAAAATAACTAAATTACCCTTGTATGTGTGACCCGATATCAAATTAATAAAATGATCATAACTTTGTACCCTAAACTCAGAATTAAGTAAGGTTTAGTGTGTTGGATTCGTGTTGTAGAGAAGAATATGTATGTCCTATGATTGTGATCAAACTAAGGGCACAAAAATCGAGGTCTGACAGATTATCTCAAGAAGAGTATTTTAGTAATTTTGATAAAATATAAAGAATCATGTTTATTAATATGAACATACTTATGTAATGATCATATGAGAGACTCTACCGTATACTAGAGTTTAGCTTTTGCATTTGAGGTAAGAAAAATTATAAGCATTTTAGTTAATAATATATTGTATAAGGACACCTTTCTTGTGATTATAGAATGAATGCATGTGAATTAGCCTTGATACCATAAATGATTTCATGTATTTGTGATTCTTCAACATGAGTTGTATGTATAGAATTGTTATATTTTAGATGAAATGCATATTTGAGTTTGTAAAGGACTCAAAAATACATGCATGAGAATAGAGTCTTTGAGATGAGATTTTGAATCTCATACTAGTTACAATTATGCTATTGTGGCTTGAAATACCTTAACATGCTAAAACCTCATAAATTATCGAGAGGTGTCTTCCAAGCCTTCCACATGCCGCAAAGGGGTTTTGCGTAGTGGGATGGGGCTTAAGGCCGCTAGGCGTTAAAATTTCATGGGTGTAACCCTTTGCACAAGCTGAAGCATGGCGGCTCTAGAGGGGCAAGGGGTCACCCCTCAGAGTTTTACCAGGGCAATGATCGTAAAGTACGGTTCTTGAGGGCAGTTTCTCCGTATATATATATATATATATATATATAAAACCCTCCTTTCACATAATATGCCTCCTGATCGTCCCACCGAAGCTTTGAAGTGAAGTTTTATTATATTATTGTGACCTACAAGCTCCAAATTTAGTTTCCGAAATGCACATGATGCCTAACTTGAATTGCTTGATGCAGTTAGCTAAATAAGCTTGCCTTTAAAACCCTCTGAAGGCATGAACTTTCCGCATGCTCACCTTCATGGCTGATGAATCGATAAAAGCCTGGCTTCACAATTCCTTGGTTTCTCAGATTAAGAGATCCCCAAGCACGCCTTTGATCCATTGGACAAACACCACACGGACAGCACAAACGGTGTTTGTAATAGACGTGTCATGTCCCATACACCATTGATAAAAAATATCAGTAGGAAACAAAGTGGTCTCTTTTCAAACACGGGACAGGTTTCAGGAAATTTAGACTGGATGTTTTCCATTGCAGTCGGAGACTGTTTCACATGACAGAAACGAACGCGCCATCACTGTTTAATAACATTGGTAAATGCCGATTATGATTGGAACCGCTTAGACCCAAGTGTCATTTCCCGAATAAATCTAGATTACAAGATAATCTAACCAGATCTGGATCCGTGAATACTTGTACCAGTTTTACTTTGAAAACACAACCATTTTACATGAACAGATTTATCCGGTGCAGCAGCTAAACACAACCAGTTAAATGGGTTACATATAACCCAAACGTGAACTGCTCCCTTTGTAGAATACAGGAAATGGACCGATACTAAGCTCCAACTCCAAGTCCATGCAATGTGGACGAAATATCATCCAAGGCCTGATCCAGGGTTAGCGTAGTTGGTAGGGGCCTCAGCAGTCAAACAGGCAGACGGGGTTCGATTCCCAAGGGTGTTAACCCCCTTGGAGAAGCCGAAGCCGGTGGCTCCTTGGGGTCGAGGGGTGCAACTGGGTTTACACCCATTTGGGGTGGTTTCCCCATCCATATGGAAAAAAAACCATCCATGGCCAGTATATGTCCTACAGCAATGAAGATCTGTAGGCCTGTAAATAGGCCAGACTAGGTTCAATCGAAAACAATGTAGATCCATGTCTCAGCAACAAGGACCTGTAGTCAGTTCTGACTCGTTTGGGGTGGTTTCCCCATCCATGGCCAGTATATGTCCTACAGCAATGAAGATCTGTAGGCCTGTAAATAGGCCAGACTAGGTTCAATCGAAAACAATGTAGATCCATGTCTCAGCAACAAGGACATGTAGTCAGTTCTGACTCGTTAAGAAATTACAACTGGATTCGACGGAGAATGATCAGGATTCAAATCCATTAGCTGGTTAAGTGGGCACGCCTAACGCCCTAAAAAAGAACAAAATAGGGATGGTGGAATGTCATCAATAATGTCATAGATATTCCACAACCCAACCACCCCACAACACCCCCCCCCCCCAAAAAAAAATAACAAAACCATTAGCAGAAACTAGACAGAGGGGGGGGGGGGGCATCTAAGTCTTGATTCTCTAAAACTTGACATTGGCTTCATCCACAGACGATTGTTTCCTCTTCTTGGACAGCTTCCCAACCCCATCTACACCATCACCAAACTGAGCAGCTGTGCGAGCTCGCAATTCTTCCAGACTCTCACCTTCCTTGGCTCGTTCTATAACCTGAGAATGCATTGGAAAGTTAGCTCTCTCCAAAAGAGCACACATGGGAGACAAAAAAAATGGACAGAACCCTCAGGACAAGGAACTAAGAGTGCAAGTCTATCGATGCAAATCTTCATGAATGTACAACTAAGACGATTCCCACAGCTACCAATATTGTGATATTTTTTCGTTGGAGACCTCACATAAAATGTGTGCCCGAAAAACACTGTTTAGAACTTTTGTCATTGTCTAGTACCAAGTCACGTATGACATGCACACATATGTGACAACGTTGTGCTTGCCTGCACTACAAAGCCGTATCATAAATCTTTGGAGCCTTCAGAAAATAGGACAAACTTTAGAAATACAGCAGTCAAAGGTTGTGCACAGCATAGACCAGACGAGGTAGGAACTCATGCAAAATGTGTCAAGGAGGTGGACATGTAGTACGTGAATGTTTATGACTCTCCATTGATGTGTGCAGTTCATGCATTATTGCATCATGTCTAAACCTTACCAGATGGCGACCATACAAATGGGAGCTTGAGAGTGCATCAAATGCAGCTTGAGCCTCCTGTTTGGTCATATACTCGACAAAAGCAAAGCCCCTGTGGCTCCCATCGAACTTCTTTGGCAACCGTAATTGTTTAATCTGATAATTGCTTGAAATGTTAGTCAACAATGCATATGGAAGAACATGAACATTTAAAGAGCAGTGAGTAATCGAGCAGGCTACAAAGTCCAGTGTAACAAGAAATAGTGTGATGTATCATATACAAATGTCCATGACAATAAAGATGAACAATGAAGAAAGAAACAATGTCGATGAACATGATGATTCTCTAATACAGAAACAGTTTTGCAATATGCTCCAGTTAGTATCTTATGATGATTAGTTCTTTAGGACTAGCAAGCCAATTCCTAATGCTTCAAATTAATATTTTTCTTATGCCAACTCATCTTCACCATCCAATAATTAGGGATAGGTCAGAAAATCATGAAAACCCCATCTTTTCTTAAAAGCAGACAAGACAATTTGTTCCAGTTCAGATTGTTTTATGTCTACAATTAATTCAATCAACAAACTGCGGTGACTGAGGAAAATCTGAATGGGAAACAATAACATGCATTATTTAATGCTTTACTCATCATTTCAGCTCTAACACCTGAAAGAATGTTCTGTGAACGTCAACCGGTCAAGCCAGGTATAGGTATCTATACCACAGAAACACACAAGATGATGGAAAATTTATTTATATTTTAAACTATTATTATCCTTGATGCAGTTGCTAAATCCGAGCAATTTCCACTTGAGTGTAAGCGCAGTTTGTATCAGGTTTGGACCAAATAGCCGACTTCGATCTGGTTCCTACACAGAACCTATATCACATGGATACGGCTATTTTTATGTAGTTTCCAGTATGCCTGGTATATAAAGGGATATGGAACGGCTGTCAAAATGGAGTATCAACCAACTCTGGCTGGGTGTTCATAACTATCTCATCTTCAATAAAACTAATGTCACCAGATGCACAAAATAATTTGCACATATCAAATCTTTTAATAGACATGCAACCATTATTTGAAAATCAACAAAGGAAACATCACATGGGGGAACACTCTTTAGAATATTGAAATTTTACTTAGAAAATATTTAAATGTTTCACGTTTCTTTAGATCTAGTATTTAAGCCCCCAAAGTTTACAAAGTATCTTGATTTTTTAAGTATCTAGACTTTGTTAAAAGTAGCAGGAATATGCTTATGAGGTATTGAGAGGACCACACCTTTATGATAGGGTGTAAAGCCTCTCAGAGAGGCACCTGCCTCATTGGGTAAGAGGTGTAAGTTTCACATATGTATCAGAGTGGAAGCCTTTGAAAATTGCTCATGAACAAAGCACAAAAGGCTCGCCTATTGCACAACAAATCCAAACTTTTAAAACACCGGTTGTTAGTAAAAAGTGGATATATATTAGGAATTTAGAAAAAACTGCAATGCAAGATCAAAGTAAATATGAAGTATATAAAGGGGATGACTTGTAGCATGGGCTTGAATATTTCCCCATTATCCAAAATTCAAGTTTGCTGGGAAAGAAGATGTTCTCAAATAAAGAAAAGGTTTCAATGTCGGCTAAAATCCATTACTAATGAAGAGCAGTGGGTAGTCTTAAGGCTAAGAGTGTGGTAAACACCTACTAGGTTAAACTTTTGATACAGTTGATTTCTATGTCACATGGGTACGGGTGTGGGTAAGGAGGGTAATGACATGGCAAGTTCAAAAAATGTGGGTACGGGGACACGGTTATGTGTGTGTGTGTGAGAGAGAGAGAGTGGGTAACACTTTTAAATGAAAGAAAAGAAACAAGGGGTAAAATGATTTTTTTAAATAAGGGGGTGGGTTGAAATTTGTTTCTTTTATTTTCAAGGGAAGGGGGTACTCTCTCTCTCTCTCTCTCTCTCTCTCTCTCTCTCTCTCTCTCTCTCTCTCTCTCTCTCTCTCTCTCTCTCTCTATATATATATATATATATATATATATATATATATATATACACACACACACACACACATGAAGAAGGAGAACGAGCAAGATAAGAAGATGAAGAAGCAAGGAGGTAGGTACCTCCATCTCTTTTATTTCCTACTCTTTTTGTTTCTCTTTTTCTTCCCCTCCTCCCGCTGGCTAGGGTGGAGACAGGGAAGACAAAATAGCAAAGAAAAGAGAGAGAGAGAGAAAAGGGGAAACCAGAATCAAGAGAGGGAAATAGAGAGAGGAGGGAAACAAGAGAGAGAAAGAGGAAAGTCAAGACGAGACCAAAGAGAGAGAAAGGGGGGAGGTCGAGAAAGAAGGACGATGAGAGTGAGAGACCCGAACCAAGGTAAAACCATTAAAAAAATTAGTTTAGGTTGGGTTTGTGTTGGACCCGACCCGAAGTAGTGCCACCGAACCCAGGAGTACCCACACTGGGTCCGGTACCCGCACCCATGTCATCATGTGTCGACACGGGTATGACGACCAAAATGTCATGTTTATGTTACATAAGTCGATTTTAAATAAAATCGACTTATCAAAGTAGCGCTCTGTAATGAAATGGTCGTCTTCCACGAATGAACTTGAATCTCTTAAAAGGAAGTATCTAAAAGATACTTTAGACAATACCCATAAAAGGGTATAGATGGAAAAAACACTAAATAAATAACACACTTTATTTATGAGAACAAATGCTTAAAAAACATTGGAGAGCACACATTACATAAGGGGATGCACCCCTATTTATACAAGAGAAAGGAGGAGAGCTCATCTCTAGCCGTTGGAACTAGTCCAATGGCTAGAATTCTAGCCGTTGGACTAGTTCCAACGGCTAGAGCTTTGGTCAAGTTTCAATCAGAACTTGACCAAAACATTATTATCTAGTTCAATTTGAACTAGATAAAAAACAAGATAAAAATAGAAAAAAATAGAAATAGAAAAGTATATAATAATATAATAATATTATTATTATAATATAAATGTGTATTTTACATTTTAACACGCTCCCCCCCTTTTTGGTTTGTTTTGTCACATCTAACACCACAGATGTGATCTACATGTTTTATTGAGTGAGAGCCAGCTTTTTTATCATCGGAATCCAATCTGTATACAGGTTTCTTTCGACAATCCATAAAACAACGATTATGAATGTATCAATTTAATCTAACTCATAAAAACATGTTTTTCTAATGAAAAAACATGACCCAAGAGTCAATTCCTACTAAATCAAGCATGTTGAACACATCTATGAGGCTAGATTAAGTCAAAACAACTCACATGATGAGATTCAAACTCAATTGTAGGTAAAATCGATTGTAGCAAATACAAATCCATACATACCATATCAAACAAATATTCTTACATGACACACAATTGTGGCAAGCAACTCTTTGCATAAATGCTATTCATCATTAACAATGTGCAAACAGGCGAATGACATGGACACTCTGTTTAGGATTGTGAATCTAACAATTAATTGTGTGATATCATGCCAGACATCAACCTAAAAAAAGACAAAAAACAAAGGAAACCAAATAATAACCCAGAATATTGTTCAAAAACCCAGAATATGTCTTCATAGACAGTGACAAATGAACCATATTGCTATAAACATGGTTCACGTCAAGAATTAGCAACATCTATCACAAACATATTCTTTTGCAGCTGCATTTTTATTCCACCATATGATTTGAATATGCATTAGCAGTTTGATAAGATCATAAGGTATATGGTTATATCAAGCATAGATCCATGAACATTACCTGTCCAAATGGACTAAACAGTTGTTTCAAATCCTTCTGTGTTGCCCCAAAGGCAACATTTCTCACAATTAATTTTGTTGAACTCTTATCCTTCTCTGCCTTTGAGGACACTGTTCCATCACTTGTACCTTTTTTGCCATGACAAAGTTCCAACTTTAATGCATGCCCTTCTAAAATAGTTCCCTGTAACATGCAAAGTTATTATTTTTCCAACAAAAACATGCCCCAATAACCAGAAGATGGTACTGGATTCATAGTCAAAGCTAATACAAGCAGAGTTAAAATTGCTATTCTCAAGGTACTCTCCACAAGGAAATAGTTCCAATGCTCTTAAGAATTGTTTTCTAGGGAAAATTATGGAAAAATTTCATGTGAAGTATGAAAAAAGTTTGGCAAAAATCATGATTTTATTGCTAATTCAGAACAAATCACATTACTAATGAAATGAATACTTCGCATTATTGTCCACATGCTTCATGTGTAGTTAGAACGTCAGGAAACAATTCCATTAAATCAATGTATCAGCAATATTCCTGACATAGGTACCAAGTAGAATTAGCTAAAAGGCTAATGTGGCTAAAAAGGAACCCATTTTACAGACAGACAAATATATATACCTGTAAATCAGTGCATGATGTCTTTGCAGTATCCAATGAATCAAACTCCATGAAACCAAATCCCCTTGAGAGATTCTTTCCATTTTTTACATGCTTCTTTATCTACAACGTTCAATAGCAAAATCCATGTTAAGGAAGAAAAGCTCAAAAAACATCATAGAATTCACTGATATAGTGGTATGTTACCTTAACACTTAGGATACTTCCAGCCTTCAAGTTTTCAGTGAAATGCTTCCTAAGAGACTCTTCAGAAGTAGCAAAATTTAGGTTCTTCACGAAAACTGAACGAGACTGCAATCATATAAATGAGAAAAAGTTCAAAATAGAAACAACCAATATATATATATATATATTACAAGTGGCTGGTAGGGGTCGACCCCCGCTAAAATGGGTGGGTCCAAACCCGGATCCGACTAATTGATGCAGGTATTGGATCCAGATTCGAGTCCAACTGGATTTTTTATAAGAAAACCCATACTCAGATCCGATAAGAATTACATAAACCAGACCAGGTCCATAACTGGTAAAATAATATTTTTTAAGCTTTTTACATTGAAAAAATACAGATCGTAATCAGAACTTGGGTCGGACCTGGTTTTGGTATAAAATTTAATAAACCATACGTGACCCATTTAATAATTGGAACTCATGGGTCCGACCTGGATAGTTAATCGGACCTCCTTTTTTGTAACCAAACCCTGACCCTATAGGATCCGGTATGGATTGGATTCAGGTCATTCGATCCATTGACACCCCTCGCGGCTGGACCACCGGAGATACAATCTAACCGAGAAATCATAGGTGCAAGCTGTTTATATCAATCTGACACCATAGATATGTTCAGCGCAGTCAATTTGTTAGGAATTGACGCTTGGATTGTGATTTCTTGACCAAACAAAAAACCTTTCTCTAAGTCAAGAAATTTTGGTGCATTATGACCGTCAATTTTTTAATCGACGGAAAAAGATATGCTCACATTGGAATCTGCTGACTGGATCACTGATTCACACTAAACAAACCATGTAAATCATGTCTACAGGGTTCGATTTGCAAAAAAAGAAAAAAATGAAGTTGTTTGTACATATAAAAGACTGTAGAAAATATGTTATGCATGACAGCATGTGCCTGTGTGAAGTTAGGATCCACATCTAATGAGTCCGATTTAATATAGTTCAAGAAAGTAGATTCTTCTCTCTTTGGAAAAAAAAACAATTGGATCCGGGTTGAACTATACAAAAAAGTGCAATTATGCTACATTTTAGAAAATGCTTAATATGAAGTTATAGACTGTCAATTATGAACTAAAATTCTAAAAATTTGTTAAAAGTGTCTAGTTAACAAATAACGAGGGTCAAATGAGATAGCTGGATGGTTAGGTTGCATGCCATAAACGAGGGATCTTAGGTTCGAATCCAATGGGAGTTAACCCTCATATTTTCTATAAAAAAAATGATCAACGAATATATAGATATGTCACATGGGTGCATCAGGGAGCCTGATGCATCCATGTTGGGTGTGGCAGGTACCACCCGTGCACCAGGTGCATCCTGGGCCGAGTCAAATCCAGACCAGTCACCACTGACCCGAAATACGGAATTTTTTTTAGAGGAAGAGGAGAAAGAGGCAGAGGAGGAAAGAAGAGGGGAAGGAGGAGAAAGAGGTGGAGGAAAGGAGAAGAGGAAGAGGGAAAGAAGGAAAAAGAGGCAGAGTAAGAAGATAAGCAAGAGGAGGAGGAAGAGCATAGTCACAAATATTGGTGATATTTTCAAAGTATCATGACATTATCGCTGTAAATTCAGCAAACGATAATATAGGTAAAATATCATGATATTTTGAATCACCAATTTGATAATATTGAGATATTATCACGAGAATATCATGATATTATCAATTAGTGTTACTGTTTTTATTTATTTTTATATTTTAAATATATTTTCTTCTTTCTTTTACATTTTTTACTTATTTCTTTTATTATTTATGTATTCATGTCTAAAAATGATATTTTCCTATTTTTGTTATTTTTTATAGCTTTTAAGCCCCGAGATTTATCACCAAACCTATAAGATCGCGAGAAATAGCCTCATCAAGATATAGTTGATAATGATATTTGTTAGTATGAAGAAGAAAGACAAAATGAGAAAGAGAGAGAGGCGTACTCTGTTATTCGGTTGTTCTTATTCATCATCTTCCTGAGAGAGAGAGAGAGAGAGGCGAAACCCTTTTGACTGCCCCTCTCACCTCTTCCCCTCTTTCGTTCCCAAAAAACACAAAATACATGGGTTTGTATTTTAATCAAATCCAAACCAATATATATAGTGTACCCCCGCCCCTACATTTTTTTTAAATTGTCGTGTCAGACTGTCAAACCCACGTCCGTGCCAGAACTTACACCTTGTACCCATGTGACATAGATAGTAGTTAATAACTTAATAGCATACACTTTGATGTCGAGCTTAGAGTATACATTCATTGGATCATAAAATGTTTAAAATTGATCAAGTTCAAAACTCAATTGACCCATACCCAAGAATACCCAGTTCTAGTACAGGTACAACCCTAGTAGGGAGCCTGTTAGAAATACCAATTTAACATGGATCAAAACATCACAATGGCAGATAGTCCCTAAAACTATCAAAGAAAGGCCATAAATTTGGTTGACAGGGTATCCAAGATTCCAAATATACTCACTTGAAGAATGGACTTTGACCTTTGGGGCTATGTTACATAGGTGTGAATGCGGATGTGAGTGTGGATACGGGTGCAGATGCGACACTTAAGAAAAACTTGAGTGTGGGGGTGTGGGGAGGGTATATATAATTCTTAATAGTTTTAAGTTAACACTACGTGTATGTGTGCATTTATGTATTTATATATATGATATAGATAAAATTGGACTTGGTTAGGGTTAAATGAATATAATTCTTAATAGTTTTAAGTTAAAAACCAGTGGTGTGAGATTGAGAGAAAAGTCACCCTCAACATCATGCATGTTTTATGTGAAAACAGCATCTTGTTATTTGCCAAGGATCACATAACTGATTATGGAGACCATGGATTGCAACAAAATTTTCTAAACCTGTATCAGGGCTTTCCATCAATATGTAATATCTAGTTTTGATAGCCTCCACATAAAAGGAAAGATCTTTATATCCCAATAGAAAATGGAAAAGTCTGCTGGTGTGATTTTGGATACACTCTATGTTACCGGGGTATGAATAATCAGGCCATGTACCCGTGGGTACCTGGTGCGGCATGGGTACATGGGCCCACGGGTCGGGTCGGGTCCAACTAAGACCCAACCCAAAACTCATTCTCGCTTTTTTTCTGTCAAACCTCGCCTTCCCACCCTCAGCAAGAGAGAGAGAGAGAGAGAGAGCTCCGATGAGAGGAAAGAATGAGAGAGAGAGAGAGAGAGAAGTACCTACCTCCTCCTCCATCTTCTTTGTCTTCTCCTTGTTCTTCTTCTTCGTACCGAAAGAGAGAGAGAGGGACAGTGGGGCTGGGGTTGGTCTTCTTCATCGAACGAGTGAGGCAGGGGGTTCTCGATAATACCCCTTATCTCTCTTTTAAAAGGAAAAAAAGAGGGGTATTTTTGAGAACTGTCCTGCCCCCTCATAAAGGAAAAAAGGGTGGGAGCAAGGGGTTCTTGAAAATACCCCCTCTCTCTTTCTCTCTTTAGAAGGAAAGGAGAGGGATAATTTCAAGAACCTGCCACCTTCATAAATGAAAAAGGTAGGTAGAGGTAGGGCTCCCTGAAAAACTTTTCATTTCCCCTCATTTTTTTTTAAATTACACAAATACAAAAACTATGGTTTTTAAATTTGCATTCCCCTCTTTTTTTCGAAAATTACATATAGACCTTAATATGGATCCACATATGATCCAGACCCAAACCTTATATATATAGCTGTGTCCCCGTACCCTTATTTTTTGAAATCGCCGTGTCGTACCCTCCGTACCCATACCCAGGTGACATAGGAAGGATGATCACAAGCTAAACTACCTACATATAAAGATGGGTGTCATAGTTGGACATGAGTACCATGTATCAGACCCTCCAGAAAACTCACTAACCAGAGAAGTAAAAAATTGTGTTCAGACGTGTAGCTTAAATGTGTAATCAATACAATAAACACATGATCCATGATATAGAAATTTTCCAACACAAGTAGTATTTCAATAATTAAGTGCTTTTAATAATTTTCTCTTTTATCAACTCTTTGGGTGGAAGTAATAAAGAAATGTAGGGAAGATTGATCCATAGAGGAGCAAACTTGAGAGCTTAGATTAAGAGATGGGGCAACAGCTGGGTATAAGGACAGAGGTAGCAGTGAGGACCACTAGCAGCTCATTTGACTGCAAAGTAACATGCAATATCTCCATAACTAGGCTTCGTGTATGGACACCATTTCCTTGAAAACTCCAGCATCTTATTTGCCTTGACTTGCACAAATGAAGATTATAGATGGATTAAAAAATTTATTTGGGCTTATTTCATTCCTATGCCTAGCCACCTTTTTATTCTAGTGCTCTTTTATCCATTCCAGTTACCACCTTACACCCTCCTATGAATCATTTAATCACTTTTAAGGAATTGCTTTTGATCAGCAAGAGGTGAGGTAAAAAGACTTTACCCAAGCTTTCCCCCAGCTTAACTAAAAAAGAAGCATGAACGAGAGAGAGTGGGTGAAGTGGCAAACCTCAAGCCTATCAGGATCAATATCCTCAGATAGTTCTATGAATTTTTGTTCTAGCACCATTCTTTTATCTTTTTCACCAACAGTACTGTTCGGCTGCCCAGCACCTGCCGCATGAATTGAGCAAAGAATATTGTCTGGGGCCCATTCCAAGTACAATGGAACATCTCTGAAATCAAGAAAGAAGTTAAGCTCCTTCACTGTTTCCTCCAAAGAGAATAATAGTTAATATACAAACATCTCCAAACAACATGCTAGCTAAAGTTTTTTTCAGTTATGCAGAAATGATCAGAATATACCATATTCTGAAAATAACTCCAAGCCTGACCCTGGAACTCTTTAAATTGATAACGTTGAAGAGTAACAATTCAAAACAAAAATAAAGAGGGGAAACGGAAGAATACTTGTAGCGCTTATATGCAAGTCCCTTGAAAGCTGCCCGAGCTTCAGCAGATTCAAGAAAAATAACCTGAAATTTTTCATGAGGAAAAAACTTTTAAGAGTTGACAAAAGTTGGCATGCTGTCAAAATATTCATAGGAACCATAAATGATGAGAAGAACATACCTATTATAGAGAACTTCATCAGCAAAAGGATAACCATTGAATGAGAAAAAAGAGGCAAACATTTCCACATGAAATATAATAAAGACAAGGTTCCATCTATATCTAAATTACTTGAAAGCAATGAGAAGAACATGAAAACCAAGTCCTTAGTGTACTACTCTTAAAGGAAAAGGAAAATAAGAAAAATATATTATAAAGAAAAGTACAAAGTCTTTGTAACAAACAAACAAGCATCAAACACCCAAAAGGGCCACCGAATAGTATTACATTTGTTTTTAAAGGCAAGCTGGGGTTAGGCAGACTCCCGCCAGTTATAATTCAATGTACCACTGGGGCTTTTAAACCTGCAACATTGCACCACAGGGAGACGAGCACTGACAGCTTCTACCAACCACGTGGAGCCCCGGTGGTGGTGGTCAGTAATACTAACCACCAACTAGTATTACATACCAACTACCAAAAAGAGAAAAGACAATTGAAAGTCGTTCCCAACAATAACTGATCACATTGGATCAACCAGCAATTTCAAAACACTGCATCATTTATGAACATTACTAATGTACATCATAAAGTCAACCATCAGGAGCAATTAGGTTAATAGGCAATAGCAAAAGCCGCATGAAAAATGTGTGTGCATGTGTGCTGACACGGGTGTTTAAAGGCATGTCACCAAGGCATGCCCAAGTGAGGAAGAATATCAACTAGGTACGGTTTTGTGAATAGCAACACATTTGGCCAACCACTTTTAAAAAGAAAGACCGGAGAACATAAATAACCATTATCCATTTCTCAGCAGCCCTTTTCCTTTTCTGAATAACCATTTGCCAGTAGTCATGCTATCTCTTTTAGGGCATGTTTGCAATGCCCTGTCCTGTGATTGTAAATCACAATCACAACACTTTCTCAAGGTTAGTGAAACATGAGAAAAGTACAAGTTGTGATTGTGATTGCCAGCTGTGAGTATTTTAGTCTTGAATCTTGTGAAAGTTGGTCACAAGATTGACCTTGTGACCAACAACCACAGCTTCTACCTGCTCAACTGTGATTGTTCACCTCACCTGTGACCAAAGCAAACATGCCCTTAGGCTCAAACAAATGAAGGACAAAATTACATCCAACTTATTGATACTGATTCGTTGAAGGTAGAATATCTGTAAGATGATAGTCAATAAATTAAGTTCAAGACTAGTAAACACCATTGACCAATTGACATTTTGGTCAATGATTTTCTCAGTATAGAGATAACAAGGCACGACTCTTATGCAGTTTCCAACTGCACACTGCATTAGCAAACCCCTCAAAGGAAGATGTATTATAGAAAGGAAACTTCAAAACGAAAGTCACATGGCTAATCACTTCCAAGTAGACTTTTACACATGATATTTTGTGAGCGCTATTAAATCAGTCAGTAGTAGACACATAAGCAGTATTCAAGATCTTGGAGAGATGTTTGGCATCTGTTCTCTCTATCATGAACTATTTCACTAACTAGGCTGAACAGAAATTTCAATTCAATACAAATTGCAAAACACTTAGTGGGCTGGGCCACTGAGAGGTTAACAATGACACCTGGTGGGAAACAGTATCTTCTATCAAAATATTTGAAGATTTGTCTGGAAATCATAATTCTAAATCAACAACATTAACAGAGTACTATCATTAACAGAACAAGACTACTCACTAGATTGCAGTGTAGCTTTTATATCTAAATGTTATGTGGAGTTTTGACCTCGTGATTTCATTTTACTGATGATTAGCATATCAAACATGCTGCTATTAGTAAGACTTTTCTTTAACTATGCTTTATTTTGATATGATCATGAAAACAGACAGCAGGTGTTTGCCATGTAGTTTCTCTAGATATGTTCATGGAATATCTTTCTTGAAATACAAATCTTTGAGGTAGTTTACCCCATGATGAATCATATGATTGTAAATGATTAACCAAGACCACCATTTATTATCCAGTTCATACACACCGTCTTAAAAAAAGGAAACGATGTACAATTAGAGCCTTAAAAGAAAGGGTGTAAAATACCAGGGCTAATGTTTTTGTTGGAGGGAGAATGACTTTGTCCAAACTCCCAAATCTCCCAAACATCTTCAGTAGTTCACCCTCTGTGGAACCATAAGGTAAATTCTTAACAAGAAGCACGCGGTTACTTCTTCTCAGATTTTCAGTCCCTCCAGAAGCAAGTTCCTCTAAAGCAGCCACATTCACTCCTGCAGCTGTTAATGATTTCTTTGTCTCAGCAATAACATGAGTTTCGCCCAAAGTAATACGAACTGCAAGATCATCTGCTTCTGGGTTCAGAAATTCGCTTTTGCTAACACCATATCTCCGTGCTATGTTTTCAACAACCTGTGACAGAGCATGCACATAAGGTGGTATTTATTCACAAGTACAAAAAATAGTGTATAGACACTATCAAACCAAAAGTAGGACAAACTGACATCTTTGAGAACCAGAGAATCTAAACAATGGTTATTGGTAAAAGATATGCTCAGAAACGATTAACAAAAACATTTGGCAACATGACCTAGAAGTCCCACTGTCCAAGTAGGCAATATTTCCCAATGATTACAAGAAGGTAGAGCATTGACCAATGGTAACTAACACAAAATTAAAAAAAATAGATACAAGGAAAAAAGAAATTATGGCTCACAGAGAAAATACCAATCAATTCATCACTGTGGACTTTAAAAAACATAAGAATATGCAATCATGGCCCCAGTTCCAGATCTGGAAAGGATGGTTCATACCCATGTAATGCACTTTAAAAATGGAAAGCCAAAGATATCAGACAACATGAGATAACATGTTCAATGCATGGTACCTCAATGCAAAGTTGTGGAAGTAGCTTTTCTTCTTAACATTAAAGTGCACTTCAGCTTACTGACCAACAGCCTTTACATGAATTAATTGTTTCTGGCACAGAATTTAGCCATTTCCAACGGAAAAGTACAATTAGCCTCAAGAATAATTTTACACTCCCCAAACAAGCTCAAATTGTATTTTTCTGCAATTATAACATGTTACTGTTTTGGTAACTTTCCAAAACCGTTACAGTTTTATAAGATGTATAACAGGGACTACGTGAAGTATACAAAATCTAATAAATTAGACACTTAGGTTTAAAGACAAAACTCACAGTATCTTGGCGCATGAACAAAGAGTTCCATGCTCGTGTATTGCCACTAGCTTCAGATGCCTTCCTCTGTTCCTCCTTTTGCTGCCTAAACTTGACTGAAGTTTTCCCAAAAGCATTATCATCCCTAGACATTTCGTGCAACAAAAAATAGTATAGTTGGGCTTGGACATCCAATCAATAAACAATTTATTTCTAAAATTTTAAAAGACCATGATCTGAGATTCTTAAAGTTCAAACACTAAGGTGTATAATGCCTATGAGAGAGAAAGGAAACCATAAAAGTTTTAACTTTATAGTGCTATTTGACATTCTTAAGTTTGTTATTTTATCTATTTTGTTAATTTCAAATTTCAAAAAAGTTGTCTCCAAACAATGACTTATATTAAATTTATTTTACTTGTCCAAATTTTGGTTTTTGCAAAACTTACCCTAAGAAGAATCAAGATACTCAAAAATATGAATGGTGGAGATACTTACTGTAACTTTTCAGAAGGAATCTTCTGTTTTGCTGGCATAACATGTAATAATCGTCCTTGAAAAGTTGAATTATCCAGTTCTTCGAGTGCCCTTCAACAATTAAGAGGGAGGATTTAGGTTACAAACCTCTATCTTGATTAACAATTTAAGAATTGCCAAACAAAATAGAATGGAAGATTAAGCTACTGTGAAAAAACAGTGGAGGAATAAATCAAATATACATGAGAAAAGAGAAAGAAGAAACCAGAAAGTATTGAAAGGCATCCCACAATGAACATTAAAATGTTGAGGAAACATGAACACTTTGAGAAAGAAAAGAACAAAATGGGACAAATAAGTTTTACCAGTCTTCCTAATATATAAAATGGTGGGAAAAATATTTTATTATGGGTAGAATTGATCTAAGAACTTTGTGGATCAGTGAATGATATAGACGTGAACTCCCAAAGAAACTTGAGAGATGATAAATGGAAGTGTATAGGATACATATCAAGAGAAAACACACAACGCAATAAAGAATTTAAGAATGATATGCCAGAAACAGGACAAACCAGAGTTATTGACCATGCACAGCATAGTTATGCAGCATTTATTAGCAATAAGATTATACCAGAGAAATAGCCTCTGGAAGCATGGCAAGAAAGACGTCAAAGCCCTTAACTTCTCCAAGAGGAGTATTCCATGTCATCCACAACATCTTGCTAAAAATGAAAAAAGCACAATAGCTTAACACAGTTATAGGAAATAGTACTTGACTGCAGACTCTGGTAGTGTGTATAGCACATAGCCAAACCCTTTGGAGCGCTTTGTCTCTTTATCAAACACAAGGTGCACCTCTGAGATCTCTCCAAACTTGCCAAAATGCTCTAGCAAATCATCTTCACTAGTTTTCACATACAGATAAAAACCAATTAACAAATAATGGAGCCAATGAATTATGACTAAATTGCACAAGTTGAATGATTGCATAGATTGAACCAAGCAAGAAGAGTCAAAGAAAAAAGTGATCTCACATTGCTGTGTAAGGAAGGTTGCGAACAAATAGGCGCTTTGTGTCAAATGCCTCACCTTTCTCCGATGGGTTTAAGTCCAATGACTGAACAGTACCATCAATATTTTCTCTGTCTGCATCACCTGAAATATTGCCTTCATTCACTCTTTGTTGGTGACCATCTGTTTGGGTAACACGGCCTGCCTTTACATCTGACTGTGTATGATCACCACCACTAGCCCTCTCATCATGGGAGCCTTCCTCATCAGCGTCCGAATCTGACCAGTCTTTCTTGACTCTACTTCTAAAGTAATCCATGTCAGAAACAACTTCATCACGAACAATAACATCTGACTTCCTCTTGTGAGAGGTGTCAACAGACCCATTATTGACAGCATTACCCGATTTATTATCAGCATCACTGTCACCACCATTTAGTCGCACCTGCATCTGGATAGACTGCTTTTTGCTACCCTTGAAAGGCTGTCCTTCTTTGCCATTAACCTGAGAAATATTTTCAGCATTTCTGGCCAACAAGGTATCATTCGACCAAAGCTTTGACTTGGTGCGTGGTTGCATGATCTGGAGGAACTCTAGAAGCTGAGGATCAGCATTTTCTCCCTTGGAGTCCTTTAGATTTCTGCTGCCAGCTGTGTCCCGCTTTCCTTTATCATTCAAAACACTTGCATCCACAGCACTTTTTTTAGCGTCATCAACATCTTGGCCTCCATTCTTAAGGGAATGGCGACTCCATGGGCGAGGAGTATCCGGGTCACCAACTTTACGAGCCATCTAAAACAACAAAACCTCAGAGCTTAGACATGAAAAATCAGAAAAAAACTGATCAAAGCTCACAACGACTGATTGAAATTACTGCCTTATCTTGCATTTTTTACAGTTACAAACTCTTAGAGTCAAACAGCTTCGGACAACAATTTGAAACTAATGTGGAAACAAAATCCAATCTTCACCAAAGGTAACCAAGCATAATTACAAAAGACAACATTCATAAATTACTGGCAGAAGCAATCTGCAACAA
Organism: Nuphar pumila; assembly: GCF_984573655.1. Classification (NCBI taxonomy): domain Eukaryota; kingdom Viridiplantae; phylum Streptophyta; class Magnoliopsida; order Nymphaeales; family Nymphaeaceae; genus Nuphar; species Nuphar pumila. The sequence continues at coordinate 86,455,578 of NC_143261.1, read as the reverse complement.
GGCTCTCAAGTAATGTATCAGAAATCAAAATAACCAAAGCTTTTCTATTAACCATAAAAAGTATTATTTATTTAAAAATTTTACCATTACACACATAGTGCATTAGCTATGGGTGATTGCCAAAGAGACCTGCAAGCCTGGAAAAAGTCACCCTCACTACATAAATAGGCACACTTAAGTCAATAAACATATATACCAAATGGCTAGCTGAAGTACTATATTAAAGCATAAGGTTTTTTCATCAATTACCATATAATTTACACAAAATGCATAGAAATCTATAAGAGAAGACATCACAAAAGAAACCAATACTGAAAAGTTAAAACCCACCTCACAGACCAAATGAAGAATAAGGATTGCACTCAATCAACAAACTAGAAAATCCAGAAAAATTAGACTCCTACAAGCTCAATCCCAAGTAAAAGAAATATGAAAAGAAGGAAAATCAAACACCCACCTCGCATATAAGCTTGCTAGTATCCATAAACGCATTGTTGAAGTACTTCACGGCCTCGCCGGCCTCCCTCTCCGTCCGAAAGCCCACGAAGCCAAACTGTCGACTCTTGCCATATCTGTTTAGAAGAAAACCGGGACTAAAACTCTACGAATTGTGGTGAAAACAAGCACGGAAGAACCCCAAAAAGAGGAAGAAGAAGAAGCGCAAAGAGGGAAAGCAAGTTACGCAGTTCGCATAATCTTGGAGTCGGTGACCTCTCCCTTCTGAGAGAAGAACTCCCTGAGCCGATCCTCGGTGACGTGCTTGGGAAGATTCTTGACGCATATTCGCGACCTGAAAAAAAAAGAAAAAAAATCCAATTTTTTTCGATCCAACAAGAAGAAACTGAAGCAGAAAACAGACAAACAAAAATATTCAGCTCGACTTCGGAGAGGGGAAAGAAGAGACTCACATTCTTCACAGAGAATTTCGAGAAGACTATTCTGGAAAATGGAATAAGAAGGGATCTAACACCCGGTTTGAATCGGAAAAAAACTAGAGAGAGAGGCCGCGGTCGGTGTCTTAGAGGGAACGTTGGCTGCTGCGGCAGATCTTGCTGCATTCTGCATAGTTGAACATGGATCTGATCCAATTAGACTTAGGTCAGATTCGTTTCATTCAAGGGTGACCAGTGTCAACGGGTGGGGTTGCGGTTCTGCGTACTCTTGCGAGCTTAAGTAAGCACGGACTCAAGCCACGGGGTGTGAGCCAGCTCCGTTGTGCAACGCAAGCGTAAAGACGTTAGCATGACATGATTCAAAACAAGAAGCGGGTCCGGTAAGACCCGCAGTGGTCGGCAGACCGGACCCCGATGCGCGGGTAGGCAGGGAGCCCAGCTCCCTGCAAAAGAGCAGCAGAGTTCCCTGCCTGCGGGCAGTGGCAGAGGCAGGGAGCCCCGCTCCCTTCATGCCCGAACAGCAGAGGGGGGTAGGGGGCTCGGCCGCCCCCTTCCTGCAGGAGAAGAACAGAGACAGTGGCCGAGCCCCTGTCTGCCCTACAAAAGCAGAGACAACAGGAGAGGGGCCCAACCCCTCCCCTGCAACAGGGGGAACAGGGAGGGGCTCGGCCCCTCCACTGCGAAGGCAGGGAGGCAGGGAGGGATCCAGCCCCTCCGCTGCGCCAACGGGGCTAAAAGAAGACAGAGGCAGGGGGCGCCGGCCGGAGAAAAGCGAAGACAGGGGGCTCCGCCCCCCTGCCTGACGGAAAAGAGGGCAGAGGCACCAAAGGAAAACACAGGCAGGGGGGCGGAGCCCCCTGCCTGACGAAAAGAGGGCAGCAGCAGGGGGCTCCGCCCCCTGCCCGACCGAAAGAGAAAAAGAAGGAGAAGAAGAAGAGTAAGAAGAGAAGGGGGGTACCTGAGAACCGGCGAGGCGCAGCCGGTGTTGGTGCCACGGTGGCCGGAAAAAAGGAACGAGAGAGGGAGAAAACGACGCGGGGCGTCGACGAGGTCGGGAACGGAGGAGGCTGCCAGGATGCGGAACGCCTGAGAGCGAGGGCGGAGGGTTCGGGGGTTGCTCGCAGGGGGAGAGGTAACCGGAGAAGGGGTGGATGGCCGGAGCTCGGACGGGAGAGGAGAGACGGCGAAGAGGGACGAGGGCGAGCGGCTGCGGCGGAGGGAGAACCCTAACCCGCGCCCTCTCTTAAAAAGAGATCGGGGGGGGGGGGGGGGGGGGCGGTGTTTGCTGAGTACCCGGTTCGGATCCGGTCGGGTCCGACCCAAAAGCTAATTAAATTTTTTTATCATGGGTTTTACACCTATAGGGTCCGATTATGGTGATAAATAAGAAGACCGGATTAAGACCCTGGTCCGGACGCGAAGGTTCAATTAAAACATGGACTTGAGTACAGCTTGTGAAATTTTATACCAGACTCGGACCCGACCCGAGTTAATGTAAAAATGATAAAAAAAATATGGTTTATCAGGTATGGTTCGGGCTTGGTTCAAATAGTTCTTATCGATTTCGGGTAAGGTTTTTTTTATAGTTGACCCAATACCATATTCGAAAATCTGGTCCAAGTATGGTTCCACCTAGGTCCAAACCAAACCCAATCCCTTGACAATAGTACGTGAACCTTACTCAATAAAATAATATTTTTTACATCAAAAGTTATGGTTCTTAGTCGAAAGTCCAAACTCAAGTCGGGCCCGTGTTTGCTATAAAATTTTACAAACCATACCTAGCTCCATATATTAATGAAGCTCTTTGATTTTGACCCAAATTCTAATTGAAATTCCTTGCTCTTTGATTTTGACCCAAATTCTAATTGAAATTCCTTGTTTATCACCAAACCCTGACCCTATAATATTTAGGAGTGTTTTTTTTTCTATATGTGTGAGCATGAATTTAGGGTGTAAGCATGTCAGATAAGAGTCGAATCATGGTTCATACAAATTGTGTATTCAAAGTAATTGATCTAGACTTGGTCTAGGTAAGATCCATCGAAATGTGCTTAAATCAGGATCTAAATCATTAAATCTCATATTTGGACATGTATATAATAAAAATAAATAAAAAATGATTGTACTGAATGACAAATTTGACTTATTTTCCATAAAACTCCATAATTTGCCAAATTTGCTTGATAACCAATTTCGTGGGTTCTTGGCCTTTTTATCCTTACTTGTAACACTTTGAAATTTTAACCCTAAAAAAGTTCACAAAAATTATTTTCTTTTAAAGTCAACAGAAACAATTTTTTTCTTTGGGTTAAACATTCTGTGTAGGTTACACGAATAATCATCATAACTAAATTAAAATGTGAATGACATTCACTACTAAAATTAATTTAGTTTTAATAATTTAAATTTTATTAAAGTATTTTCAGTCTAAAATAACAATTAATATTTTTTTCTAAACTATCCTCAAAAAACAAAAGATTGACTCTTCACGCCGCCTCAGCATTCTGCATCCGCTCTGCAGCTATGCATCATATTTCACCTCAAAAACTATAAAATAGGTTATACTCATGAAAGCCTGATATGGAATACCAACACAGGTAAACCAAAACCAGTACATATTAACATATTTCAATAAATTCATACATTGAATCAGGCAAGTATCAATTTTAGGTATGTATGATATCACAGTTGCATAACAAAAAACACATTCATAAATAATTAACAATCTTATGCATGAGCACGTAAATAATGCATGCACTTACCAATGAAGAATTGATAGCCTTTTTCATGCATGAGTAACTTTAATTATATTTATTTACTTTTCTTTTTACGTGATGCATGTCGTAGCTATACATATGCATATACACTTAGGATTTCACTTTTTAGCCCTGTGGGTACTACACAGGCTTAACCTAGATCAGGACCACAACTCAAGAAAGATATTTTCAAACAAGTTGTGACTTAACCTTGGCTAGACACCTTTCACCAGTTTTGGGTGAGAGACGACCAAGTCGAGAGAGAGATCTCAACACCTAAAACCCGATGCATCAGTATTTACTCATGAGTTTCTTAACCTGCCACCCCGTGGTTAACGTGGAGTTTTTTTCTATCTTCGTGGTTGGTGAAGAGCAACTTTTTCATGTTCAAAAACTTGGTTTCACAAAATCTGAAATACTGCTTACCCTCATATCACAAGCTTCAATAGAATTAAAATTCATAACACAATATTTCAATTACATTAACTATATTGCTTTCACGCACGCACATGCATAATGAATCTATCACTATGATTCAGGCCTTCAATTTGGGCACATAACTGCATGATTGAATGCCATGAATGATAATTATAATGCATTCTCTTTTCACATATGCATTCATTCAAAACACTAGCATCCACAACACTTTTTTTAGCGGCATCAACATCCTGGCCTCCATTTTGAAGGGAATGGCGACTCCATGGGCAAGGAGTATCCGGGTCACCAACTTTACGAGCCATCTAAAACAACAAACCTCAGAGCTTAGACATGAAAAATCAGAAAAAACCCATCAAAGCTCACAACGACTCACTAAAATTAGTGCCTTATCTTGCATTTTTTATAGTTACAAACCCTTAGAGTCAAACAACTTTGGACAACAATTTTAAACTAATGTGGAAACAAAATCCAATCTTCACCAAAGGTAACCGAGCATCATTACAAAAGACAACAATCATAAATTACGGGCAGAAGCAATCTGCAACAAGGCTCCCAAGTAATGTATCAGAAATCAAAATACCCAAAGATTTTCTATTAACCATAAAAGGTACTATTTATTTAAAAAATTTACCATTACACACATAGTGCATTAGCTATGGGTGATTGCCAAAGAGACCTGCAAGCCTGGAAAAAGTCACCCTCACTACGTAAATAGGCACACTTAAGTCAATAAAACCAAATGGCTAGCTGAAATACTATATTAAAGCATAAGGTTGTTTCATCAATTACCATATAATTTACACAAAATGCATAGAAATCTATAAGAGAAGTCATCACAAAAGAAACCAATACTAAAAAGTTAAAACCCACCGCACAGACCAAATGAAGAATAAAGATTGCACTCAATCAACAAACTAGAAATTCCTGAAAAATTAGACTCCTACAAGCTCAGTCCTCAGTAAAAGAGACATGAAAAGAAGAAAAATCGAACACCCACCTCGCATATAAGCTTGCTAGTATCCATAAACACATTATTGATGTACTTCACGGCCTCGCCCACTCCCTCTCCCTTCGAAACTTCACGTAGCCAAACTATTGACTCTTGCCATATCTGTTTCGAAGAAAACCAGGACTAAAACTCTATGAATTGTGGTGAAAACAAGCATGGAAGAACTCCAAAAAGAGGAAGAAGAAGAAGAAGCGTGAGGGAAAGCAAGTTATGCAGTTCGCATATTCTTGGTGTTGGTGACCCCTCCCTTCTGAGAGAAGAACTCCGTGAGTCGATCCTCGGTGGCGTGCTTGGGAAGATTCTTGACGCATATTTGCGACCTAAAAAAAAAAACAATTTTTTTCGATCCAACAAGAAGAAACTAAAGCTGAAAATAGACAAAAAAAAACATATTCAGCTCGACTTCAGAGAGGGGAATGAAGAGACTCACATTCTTCACAGAGAATTCTGAGAAAACTAATGTGGAAAATGGAATAAGAATGGCCTAGAGAGAGAGAGGTTGCGATCGGTGTCGTATAGGGAATGTTGGCAGTAGCAGCAGAGCTTGTTGTGTTCTGCGTAGTTGAACATGGATCTGATCCAATTAGACTTAGGTCAGATTCGTTTCATTTATGGGTGACCAGTGTCAATGGGTGGGGTTTGGTTTGAACCCACATCCACTCAGATCTGATTTGAAATACTGGTACTGCATCCAGACCATCATTTTTTGACGTTACTGTTTTACCTTTATAACTGGTAAAATAAAAATACTAGTTTGCCTTTATTTTAGAAGTATGAACAAAGTAAGTTTTTGTCTGTTTTGTAGGGCTATCAACCACCAAGTGTTTTGAGTAAAAAGTTTATTAAATAAAATGACACTTGAACCCTTGACCTCCTTAATAAAAAAAACAAGACACTAGCCACTACACCATGAAACTCAATAAAAAATTTATATAAAGCTTAAATTGTAATAAGCTAATCAATCTGACAATCACTCGACCCATCAATAGTACAACTGGGTCTGTTTTGGTTCTTCAATAGCTCACCAGATAAATATCTGAACTGAAACTAAATGTATTTTTATTTAACCTAAAAGTAAATCCGGTTATAGTTGACAAAAGTTTTAATATTTAAAGAATCAAAATCAATTAGTTATTATCATGATGGTGACTATGCAATCTGGTTATAATTGACAAAAGTTTTACTATTTCAAAAATCATGATCAATTAGCTATTGCCATGATAGTGATTATGTGAGCTCTAAGCACCATTGGTTTGTTTGGTTCAGAGACAGAGAGGGACGACTTGTGATAAGGGAAAAAAGGTTTAAAAAAAAAAAGTTTTCTAAAAACTACTCTCATGTGGCAAGACATATGGATAGCATGGTTATTTTAAAAAATTATAACTAAATTAATTAGAGATAATTAAATTAAGGTTATTTGATTAACTCAAGTAAAAATTTTGGTAAGCATTAGCAAACTCTGAAGAGTTTGGTGTGCGCATGAATTAAACAGAAACATTTGGGGTATTTGAAAATTTCCTGTTTCTTATAACACTTCCTGCTTGCTTTCACCTTCTTAGTCATTAACTCATTTCTTGCTTTAAGATTATTTCATTGTCTAAGGGAAGGGTGAACCCTCGAAATCGGGATGGAGAGAGAGAGAAAAAAAAAGGGGGTTTGGCAGTGGAGGGCGACATCTGGACCCTTTGTGCACCGTTGGCGTCGGTCCTTTCTTCCCCAACGATAGTCGTTGAAAGCCAGTTAAATTACTAATATAGCAAACAAAACGAGGTACCCACTTCCCACCTCTCTCTCTCTCTCTCTCTCTCTCTCTCTCTCTCTCTCTCTGTTTCTATGTTGGAGAATTGGTGGTGGTGATGGGGGAGGAAACGCCCAAGGTGGAGGAGGTTGGCTATACGTCCGAGCCAAAGCTGGCATCTCCGCCGGAGCCTCCGAAGGACGTGGCGGAGGAGAAGGCCGTCGTCCCCCCGCCGGCCGCCGCCGAGACCGGCGACACCAAGGCTCTCGCCGTTATCGAGAGTGAGGCCCTCTCTCTCTCTCTCCTTTCAGTTGTTGTTCCTTCTTCTTCTTTCTCATTAATTTTCAGGTGTCTGGTTTGCGTTTCACCTGAAATTTCTGACTAAATTTGTTTTCTGTTGTGTATGTTAGTTTTAGTTGGTTATAAATTATCCAACGTCTCTACGGAGAAATTGGTTTTAAATTTTCTTTTTCTTTTGGTGAGGTTTGTGTTCTTTGGGAAGTTGTTTTTATCATCTGTATGATGTTTGATGGACCAACAACAAGGTATTTCTGTGGTAGCTTTTTGCTCTTTTTTTTTCTGGTTTTCCGGTTCTGTCGTGCTCAGATCCTTCCCTGTAACGAACCTGAAGGGAGTCCAGTGACCACGGTAAGGAAAAGACGAGACAGAACTTGCGAAGAATTGTTGTTTGTTGGATCTCTGATTATAGGGTGTCGGTGGATGTTTTCTCGGTGGAATTATTTGGTCGTTGTTGCTGCCTTTGAGTTGTGTCGGCTGGTAGATTACTTTTATTCTTTTTTCCTCACTGTGTTTTAGTGATTCTTATTGCATAGTTTACGTTTTTATTGTGTTTTAGTTATTTTTATTTTTTGTTGTATGGGTGATATAGGAATTTTTGATGTAAAATTTCCTGTGAAATCCGGAGGAATTTCCTTGTAATTTTGTCCCCGAAATATTTGTGGTTATTTTGTGGGAGACTAAAACTTCTAAACAATAGCTCAGGATTTATCATAAGAGAACTAAAATTTTGGATTATTACTTTTTTATTCAGTTCCAAGTTTCATGTATTTTTGTGGGTGTGATGGATGATCCGTTTCTTTTCAGCATTTTTATAATAATAATAATAATAAGAAGAAGAAGAACAACAACAACAACAACAACAACAACAAGATTGTGCCTGCTTTATGTTGTTCTGTTTTTCATTCATGACTATGGTATCCTTTTGTAAATCTTATCATGAATGAAGTGAATTTTCCTAACCAGTCGACGCTGTTCTTGGAGTTAAATTCCTATGTGTTAGTGATGGATGATGATCTATCTGTAGCTTCTGCTTCCTTGCCTCTCCAAGAAAAGGTTGTAGAAGTAAACCATAAAACAACGTTTGTACTGCCATTGCTAGTGTGAACCTCTTATCTTCTTTACTTTTTGTTTTGAGAAATTTCACTAGTTAGTGCTTTTACTGAAAACTTTTTGCGGTATGATATTTCATATTTTCTGAAGAACCTCATCACTAGATGCTTGTTTTTCAAGTAACCAAATTTACAAATTTATTTTCTTCCTTTTCTCGATCCCTTATCTTACAAAGTGCCTTTTTTCTGACACTCTCCAACTTCCTTTTTCTTGTATTTCCTGTTGAAAAACCTATGACAATTTGAATTTCAAGTTCAGAAGCCGTTTTATTCCTGTTAAATGGACCAGCCACTATGCCATTCATCTGAATTGTGGACAAGTATCAAACTGGATTTGGTTGTATACATTCCTTGACTCCATCTTGTGATCAATGGTATTGAATTCTTCTCATATTGTGATCAATGGTACTCAGTACTTGTAATACTTTTTACTGGCTATGTTGTTTGTAGAATCAAGTTCTTGTAGATATTCACATCTGTGATATTCCATACAGCGTTTCTTAAATTATGGTCATTTTTACACGGTTGATGGAAATTGCTGATAGATTTTGAGCATGGTAACTAAGTAAGCTTTCGGTGGCAGGATCAATTTTGGTAGTTTTGTGATGTGTTTGGGGAACCCAATGGGTGCACCTCTTTTGAGAGAATGAGATATCCACAGTTTTCTATTTGCCCTCAAATATTTTGTTTTGAGCAAGAGAATGATTGTAATTATAAATCATTTTGGCTTCATCTGTGCTTCTTTTCATTTCTCATTACCGATATGAACGGGGATGTGATATGACGTTTCTGATTTGTACTTTGTGGGTTTAGCTTACTTGATTCAATTGGATATTTTCCATGGTGGTTACTGTAATGAATTTGCTTTGAATCTTGTCTGTGTTCGTGTTCTTTATGGTTGATGGTTGCTAACATTGTGGCTTTAATTGCATTCGACCATTGGTGGGAGATGTGATATCTTGATGGAAAATCACCCAAAACAATGATGTCCTTGTCATGTTTATAGTATTAAACTTGTTTTTTTATGGAAATGGGAATAAATTTTTCTCCTGCCTGTCTGAAATATCTTGGGAGGCTAACATTGTTCACATCATTTGGTGGCTCTCGATTGATCCCATCTTTGTTGAAATTTTGCAATATATACTGCTATTCTAGTGCAAAGAAGAATAAATTTTCAAAGATGAAACATATGCCAGCATCTTGCTGGTTCATTTTCATTTTTGTTTAGATATTGGAATTAATAGTTCTAGATTCCTTTGAAAGAACTATGAAGATGACATAATTTTCTATTCTATTTGTGGCATTTAATTTTTTTCTCTATCATCAGAGGTTGCAGAACCAGCTGCCTCTGCTGTGGGGAAAAGTTCAGGAGGTTCTATTGACAGAGGTACATATTGTCAACTAGTTGAGAAATCTCCTAAAACTGTCATTTTTGTCAGTTATAGTAGTTGCTATTCTTTCTGAATTTGTGAAAATTTGCTTTTATTTGTCAGGAACATTTTTATGCATAAAATTTGTTCCTTGATCTGATTATGTTATCTTCAGATGCCGTTCTTGCAATGGTTGAAAGAGATAAGAAACTGTCGCTGATCAGAGCATGGGAAGAGAGTGAAAAGACAAAGGCTGATAACAAGTATGGTTTTGTTCTTATAAATAGTTCAAACTAGGTGTGCTCAGTGCTGTTGTCTTTCAAGCAATTTCACATCAAGTCCAGTGGCTAGTGGCCACTGATTTGACCTAGTTCTTGATGACTTAAAGCTAAAACTTGTCTGACTCAAGTAACTCTAGTAACTTTTGAGTCAGACTGCACTATAGTTGGTACATTTGCTTGAATATAAGGTTGGATATGTCAGTATTCAGAGCTGGTTCTTATTAACTCTTATTTTGGTCAACTATTCACTTAAAAGCATATCCATTTATTTATTTATTTATTGTCTTCTTTGTCAATTCTTCCTAAATTAGCTTGATGATTTGTAAACATGGACCCGATACCAATGTTTGATGAAGTCTACTGCATAGAGATAGGGCCAGACATATTTGGAAAATTAGACTTATACTCATTACCTTATTTTTGTTGCCTCTATACAAGTAGTTTTTAAATGATGCAAAGCACAAGTCATCATTGAATCACCGTTAGGCAAGAAACACATATGAATCTTCTATTTTTTGTGCAAGACTGGCAAACTAGTGATTTCTGAAAAAATTGTTTCGACATTTTCAGATGGAATAAACTTGTCACCCTCATCTGTCATTGCTCTTATCCTTCTGGTTGTGTTCTCTCTTTTTGGATATTCCTCAATGTTAAATGATTAATTCTAGTTTACTCTGCTTCAGAATATATTAGAAATTAGAAACCGATATGATTTGATCATTACATTGTATATGCTTTACAGGTTCCAGAAAAGGCTGTCAGATATCGGATCTTGGGAAAATGCAAAAAAAGCCTCCCTGGAAGCTGAATTGAAAAAGATTGAGGTATGTATTAGTCTGCAGTGCTTTTTCTGTATGACTGGAGATTTTCTTAATCGCTTCCAATTTCTTACTTGAAATGTTGTTTCTACAATTTTATGCTATTCTGCCAAGTATGTCTCAAAAATGTTTGTTAACGCTTATAGCAATTTAAGTCTGTTTTCCTGGTTGTCTATATCATGGACAAATACTGTCAATTTACCTTTTGTTTCTTGCTGAAGAAATATTGACGTACTAATCTGCTACTTCACTCTAATTGGATGATGATTTGGTTTGTTCAGCTGTAAGTGTTGTATAAATCATTGATCAACAGGAGAAAAAAAACATAAAAGGAACTTTCTTTTTGTAAATAATGGAAATCCTATAAAAGAGATTTAATGTTTCCCATCCATGTATAGGAGAACTTTGAAAAGAAGAAGGCTGCATATGCTGAGAAAATGAAAAACAAGGCTGCGATCCTCCACAAGACTGCAGAGGAGAAGCGAGCAATGGCTGAAGCCAGGTGTGGTGAAGAAAAGCTTTTGTCTCAGGAGAAGGCTGCAAAATATCGAGCAACAGGTCTGGCACCAACAAAGCTCTTTGGTTGCTTTGGAAGCTAATATGATTAAAATCATTCCTGGGGAAAAGTATGTGCGAGCTTCTTGTGTGCCTTCATGTTGGTTCTCTAATTGCTGTTCGAGCGTGTTGATTATGGTGTACATAATGTTGTATCTCTGTGTATGTTCTGGTACTTGGGAAATTGTTCTGTTTGTTGTCTATGTCACATGGGTGTGGGTGCGGCACTTTCAAAAAACTTGGGTGCGGGGGTGCGGCACTTTCAAAAAACTTGGGTGCGGGGGTGCGGCAAAGGTACATATATTTAGATCCTATCATTAAGATGCAAATCTGTTCTAGTATTCAATTTTTATTTAGGATCATATTAGATCCAAGATTCAATAAAAATTGTGAAATTAGAAAGTTGTGACATTGATTGAAGAAATGACAGCGTTATGACACTGGTTGAATTTTAGTATATATTGTTCTTTCTTTATGCCATTGTTATTTTCGTGCTTTCCTTAAATAATAAATTTCAAATTCAAATTGTTTTTAGATATTTCTATTACTGGAGTTGTGTTTTGTATCCAATCTGCGAGTATCAGGAACAGCCTTCATGTGGTTTGCATCTTTCTTTCATCACGTATTTTTCATTAGCTGACCCACTTGAGCAACAGGCAAAATTTTAGCAGGTGCCACCCTTTCCTAGTGTGTGTGTAGATTTGAGGTCCCTCTCTAGTGTGTGTAGCCTCTTTGGAATCTAGGAACTGGGATAGGAGTTAATGCATTTGGCAAAAAGTTGGTTAAACTACCACTTGGTGGCTGTTTGGAAACTTGTAGCTGGGATGGGAGTTGATGCATTTAGGATGGGAAGTTGCATTGTATTTACACTAGAGCATGAAATTGACAGGTAGCTGCCAAATCCAGGTTCCTGAAATACCACTTCCCATCCCAGCTACTAGTTTCCAAATAGGGCCTAAAAAAAGTCTAATTCCACTAAATTCCTGTTCATGGCTAGCAAAAGGCCAAAGAGTTTAGCATAATTTGCTGATGACATTAGATTTCAATTCCACTCAATTGCCTAGATCCAAACACACAACATTTTGAAGAATAATATGAGACTGTTCTTTTCTTTTGCGAGTAAGAACATGGTGCAGTTTGCACTAAAAAACGGTTTTGAAAAATAGAAAAATTTGAAATCACATTTTTATTTTAAAGAAATGTGGGTTTATTGGTCTGCAAGTTAAGATGTTTTTCCTCTCTAATCAACAAGAAATCGGTTTCAATAGGGCATCAGCTTCTTCAATAGGCTTCTTTCACATATTTGTGCCCTCATATCCCTTTTTTACACCTGAAACTGAAAAGAGAGCCCTCAGTGTTGTGGGACACCACCAGGCTAAAAGAAGTAAAAATAAATAAACAAAATATACTACTCTAAAAAGTAGCAAAATTGAATAAAAAACAAAGAAATGTTCACCTCGGGCTTGGGAGGTCCTTCAAAGTTAGCTGGTGAGAGTGATGGAGTTTTGCTAGTGTCCGCAGAATGAGGCTCTGAAGAGTCTTGGGCTTGATAGAATAGACCGAGCAAGATTGATTTATACTTGTTCATAGGGCATAGGTCCAATAAGGCACCTAGGCTAAATTCAATTTTCATAGTAGCAATAGTCTCACACTCAAGATCTAGATGCTAAGTTAGGAAGAGACACCTCTACTTATAGTTTTCAAAAAATGTATCATAATTTTTTTTTATGGAAAATGACCCTATTGTATGACAAACTGATGTGTTTTCTAAAAAACTGTAAAATCTGTAAACTTTGAGAGTTATAAATAAATAAAGTGAATATCTTTATAATCGAGTCAGAAATTTGTTTCAAGTTTTTAAATTCTAATTTTTTTTATATTACATGTTCATTTGCTCATTTTTGGCCATTAAAGATATAATTGGTATTTATAGAATTATTTCAGGCAGTTAGCTATTAAATATATTTAATGTATAATCAAATATATGTATTTGATTGTCTATGACTTATCAAAGTAATTTCAGTGTTTTGAGGTTAACTAGATCTATTTAGTTAGCTTACAATTGATTTTTCTCATAAGGGTATTTTGATAAAAAAATAATTTAAGCGGTTATTTTAATTTAATATAATGATTAGTTGAAGATTTGTTAAAACAATAATTTAATTGAGTTAGAATAAATTTGCTTTGAGTTTAGCAAAGTTTAGGATTTTGTTTTTGGTAAAAATGGATTTTTAAGGTGGAGTTGGAATCTATATGGGTTGGACCCAAAGGGTCGACCCAACCTAATTGAGAGATTAAAGAACCTTCATTTTTTGGATAATTATATTTCTATTTTTATGATATCAAAATGGACAATATATATGTATTTTATTTTTTATATATTTTTTTGTTTGGGTTTTTGTTTTGTGATCGAGTGAGAACCGACCCACTCGAGTCGGAACCCAAACCGAGCCTAAACTGGACCTGATTTGGACTCAGTTTGCTTGGGCGCATAGAGGAAAGGAGAGACAAGTTGGGTGGGGCCCACTAGGGCATCCGACCCTCTCTTTCCCTTTTTCTTTCTTACTCACAACAGACACCCTCTTATGCTTCTTCTTTTGGGTTTTGTAGAGAACTCTATCTCTCCCTCTTTCTATCCCAGTAGCTGACTCTCTCTCTTGGGATTCACACTAGTCGATGTTGTCTTGGGATTTGCACCACCTACAACAACCATTTCCCTAGGGATTGATGCCACTAGTTAAGTTTTTCCTCTCCTCCATATTCTTCTTCATCTCTTCCTCTTCTTCATCATAGTTTCTAATTCTAACCCCTCATCGTTTCTTATTTTTTTGGGGATTTGTGCACAACACCACATTGGGATTCATGCTCAACTCTTGTGGCTGTGTTTCTTCATCATCATCTCCTTCTTCATCTTCTATTCTTTTCTTCTCAATATTCTTCTCTTAACCAATTCTATTGGGAATCATGCTTCTTGGGAACCATGCAACCTAGGGAGTCATGCTGCAGCGTGGCGGTCCCTAGGAGAGCTTGCAGACTAGAGGAGAGCATCCAGCTTAGAGGAACTAGCCGACCAGCCTAGCCTCCCTTGCTTATTCCATTTTTGTCAATTTTTGAGAAATTACCCCCACCCGATTTTCATTTGGTACCAATTTTTGTGTGGAGGAGCCTTCTGACACTACGTCATTATTCGTGCAGTTGTGTAGCATCTTCGTTAGCATGAAAATGCTCCAACTAACCCTCTTTTACACTACTTGGGTTTCTTGGCATTTGCACGTGCACACCAAGTATTTGATCAATTGTCGTTATTGCAATTTATTGCGGATTGTGAAACCCCTAGGGATTTTGGGTTTCGCTATATTGTTTTACTAGAACTACAAGGGTAATAACCCTTAATTGAATTTTTAGAATGCTTATCTAGGTAGTGTTGTCACAATTATATATTCTTTATCGCTTAATGAGATTATGGATGTAGCATAGTTCTAGTTTCACGTAAATAGGTTGTGTACATGCCTAATAGATAGGATTTGATAAATTTTGGATAAATTAGCAATTAAAATATGTATTTAGAATTGTTTAGTTAGCGTAATAAATTCTATTTTATATTTTGCATATTTTGAAATTTTAATTTTTGCCTTGGGAATTGTGTTGCACGATAAGTGTTTGGTAAAATGCCTAAGAGAAAAAAATATCAGATTTAAATGTGATATTGGACATGGTTTAAAAGCCGTTTTTATGTGATGAATTGGTGTATTTAAGACTCAGTTTTGATGTAATTTTGGTATGCATTTACGTCATATTTTGATTATGATATGAGATGCATCATAAATTCATGTGAGCATATGCAAATATGTATAGTCAAATGAGCTAACATGCACATCACATATTCAGTTTTGTGTAAGTACTCATGCATCGTTGATATCCATGTATGAATATTAATATATACATATGTTAATTTAAGTTTTAAATGTAGATATCATGCTTAACTATATGTGTTATTTGTCTATATAAACTATTACATAGGTATGGCAAAAATACGATACTTAATGTTAAGTATCGCAAAGCGGCTATAGGTCAATGCACATTTGAAAAATGCAATGCCTACGAAATCGGGTAAATACCCATGGTAAGTGTGTATGATACAATGCATCATGCAAATATTGAAAAAAAATTAGAGATCATGCGAAACATGATTTGAAAGTATGAGAATTGAAGTATTTTTCTTATTGTGGTACGGCGACCATGCTTGATATGATTTTAGAATAGCAAAATATAAAGTACTTTTGCAGGTACATGTTTGTGAATGTTTGATTGAAATGAATGCATGAGTGAAATAAATGCATGTGTGAAATGAATGTATATGAAACATGCCATGTATACCATGAATCTATCATGCATAAGAATATATTATGAATGATTCATGTATAAAAAACATGAATTAATTATGACATGTATCATGCATCAAAGCATATATGAGGTGTATCATGTATCATGCATGAGAGAGAGGGTTATCATGTGAGACAATGACACTGAAAATGTGACATATGACTTTAAAGAAAGATAACCTGGGGACCACAGGTCCTTATGAAGTGCCAGTGAAACTGGGCTCTCCAAGATAGCTGGGTCAGTCCCGTTCTCAATGAGATGACTTGGTCCATTCCAATCTCATATCTTCCTTGAAAAAAAAATGTGGTACAAACCTCGTAGGTATAAATATGTTGGAGGACTACGTGTGCCTCATCTCTGTCCCACAAAAGTTATGGGAACATGTCTACCTGAGAATTCACAAGGTAGGGCCAGAAACTCTGTAGAGATAAGGAAGACATCCCCTATATTTTAGCTTGAGTGGCATATGTGGGTATAGACCCGTAGAAGGACTTCATGTCCATCTCCTAATCATTGCATTGTAGGATTGACCACATGGGATTGACCCAGTTAAGACATAGGAGAAAAAATCTAAAATACATGGCATAATAAATACCCTATGGTTGTTTTTAGACAGCTATATCTTCTTTTGTAGGAGATGAGCTTAAGTAAATCAAAAGAAATAATGCATTAGATTATTAGAATCACTTCTGTTATATGTATAAACATAAGGATGTAGACATGTAGATTGCTAATATTTACAAATGTGATTGCATATAAGCATACATGTAAATAAAAAGATATGTAAGGCGTCATGTGATTGACCAGATGATTCAAGTCAAGGAGTTGACTGAAATGTATATGAGATGCAAGTGTGTGTGTGTGTGACACACACTGGAAAGATTGTGAGAAACATCCTCTTCCTTTTTATAAAATGCAAGAATGCATAATATAGTTACTAGAATTGACATGTTGGCTATATAAAAGCATAAATGTATATCATAGTCATGTGATTGACTTGTTTATATTTTTACGAAAGAATGGATGTGAATGTCATAAATGATTATAAACTTGTATGTCTTGTTTACTTAAAAAAACATGCACATATAATATATGTTGGAATGATCAAATGAGATTTGACCTATTTATTATATGCAATTTGTGAATGCACTTGTTATGATTACGACAGACTCATATGTTCTAACTTGTTTGAAAAGCATGTGCATGCGTTTTACGTTGGATACAATTAATGGAATTTGACCTACTTCCTTTATACAATTATATGTGTGACATGTTTGATTGTCTATTCATTTATGCAAATGAATGCAATGGGAATGAATAAATAATGCAATGGGAATAAATGAATGTAATGAGAATAAATAGATAAATGTTTGAATGTGGATTGCCTTGACCCTCATTTTATAATGATGAGAATCACATTGTGGTTGTACCAATCCAAACTTGATTGTATTCTTCAAGTTCAATTTTGGTGTATCCTATGAGCACATTGCATTAATGCCCAAACAAATTACAGATATTATCTTGGAGGACTAAGACAAAGGATGAGACACTATGCTCTTGAGGGACACTCTTACCTGTTACAATCTGTTGGAGATTTAGAGTTTGATTTGTTTTAAAGACTTGTAAAGACATTAAACATTTTTGTTATTTGGAATGAAATAAAACCTTTTGCTTATGTCATGACTTGCTTTTAATTCCACAAGTGAAGCTATTAACACTACAAGAAAATTGTGGATTAGCGATGGCCTCTATCCATCGCTAAGCCGTCGCTAAACTGTTTAGCGACGAATTAACGACGGATTAGCGATGGATAGAGGCCATCGCGAATTTGTGCTCGTTAATTGGCGAAAAACTTATCTGTCATTAATTCTGTCGCAAATTTGCGACGAACATTATCCGTCGCTAATCTGTCGCTAAATTTTTTAAAAAATTTTAAAAAAAATTGATCCCTGTCGGGCGGTATTCCGACAACAATAAGCCAGACTTATACCGCACCCGACAGGCATTGCACAAAACGATCGCTCTGCCTCATCGCCAGACTTGTATCTTCCTCCGTGAACCGGTGCTCTCCAGCATCGCTGTCCTCCGTGAACCGGCGTCGCCGTCCTCCAGCAATCGCTCAGCCTCGTCGCCATCCACCGTGAAATGACGTCCTCCGAAGTCGTCGCCGTCCTCCGGTGTCGTCATCGCCGTCCTCTGGCGTCGCCGTTCTCCGTGAAACTGCATCCTCCGAAGTCATCGCCGTCCTCCGGCGTCGCCGTCCTCCGTGAAACTGCATCCTCCGAAGTCATCGATGTCCTCCATCGTCGCTGTCCTCCGTCGTCGCCGTCCTCCATGAAACTGCGTCTTCCGAAGTCGTCGCCGTCCTTCGGCATCGTCGTCCGCCGGCATCGCCGTCCTCTGTGAAACTGCCTCATCGCCGTCATGCTCTCCGGCGCGCTCTTTGACGGGGAGAGAGCGGTTTAAATCATGCGCGGTCGATTTAAATTTCGAACGGGGAGAGAGGGAAAATTTCGCGCTCGGTTTAAATCGAAAATTAGCGACGGATTTAGCGAGGGAATTTTTCCGTCGCTAATTAGCGACAAAAAAATTCCCTCGCTAAAACGGTTTTCTTGTATTGAGAATTAGCGACGAAAATTTGTTGTCGTTAATCTTTCACTAATTAGCGACGGATTAGCGACGAAACAACTTTCATCACTAATTTGTCGCTAATTAGCGACAGATTCATGAAGAAAGTTTTCTCTAGCTAATATGTCGCTAATTTGCGACGGAAAAAATCCGTCGCAAATTTCCGTCGCTAATTAACAATTTTCTTGTAGTGTAAACTCACCTCTTTGAAGGTTTCAAATCTCAATCTTATTACGTAAGTGTTCAAATGTCTTAACCTTTAAATATATTTTATCTTCTGCATTTATTATATGACTTCTGATAGCATAATCAACACAATCGAGTTGTGTCTATGGATGGTTTTGTACCATATTTGATACTGAGAGGTTAATATATGCTTGTGCTTGAGCTCAAGCAGGCCGCCTAGTATTTGGAACGGTTGAAACATAGTCCTAGATGAGTTTGTTGACACATTACCCTTTGGAAGTCATGTTTAGTTTTACACGAATGAAAAAAATTAAATTTTCTTAAAAATTTGGGTTTTAGGAAAAGTTTTAAAGGTTGGATTTTTGTAGAACGTTACAAAAACCTTATGATTTACCAAAATCTATTTGATGACCAAAACAACAAATGTTGGACATTAAAATAACCATTTTAACCTTTGCATGTGTGGACCTGCTAAGGATATGCAAATTTTCTCCATGATAAACTTTTCTACTATTTTTAACCTAAAAGTTTAAGGATTTTGGAGAAACACAAAAAAGAACAAAGAAACTAGACAAAAATACATTTCTAGCAACATCTGAATCTCTAAAAAATGATAAACGAGCATTGATATACAACCCCGACAATGTTCTAAAAAAAGAAAATGAATAGGCATGCTTACACCTAGCTTGGTTATTCTATGTTGTTTTTCAACCACCTGTGCCAAAAAATTGAAAACAATAAAAAGGATAGACAGATCAATGCGTTAGCTTTCTAATGCCACCAAGATCACCTTAATCTGATGAGCGGTTTGGGAGAAACAACTTCCAGAAGATAGGTTTCGGTTGTATCACACCCTTTGACTAAAAGATAGATTCACACAACTTTTTTACGAAACTCACAGAGTCCACATCAAATATAGGCAAGGATAAGAAAGTTCACATAAAATATAGGTGAAAATGATCAATATTTGCAAGGATGAAGAAGTCTACATATATTTTATGCGAGGATAAGGAGACTGAATATATTTTATGAAAAATAACCGTATTGTACAACAAAAATGAAATATTTCTCAAAAAACCTCATAATTTGCTAAAGTCTACCTGATGACTAAAATTATAAATGTTGGTCATTAAAATAATTATTTTAACCTTCAGATGTGCAAACCTCATAAGGATATGCGAATTTCCTTTATGATAGAGTTTACTACTGATTTTTGACTCAGAAATTGAAAATTTTCAGAGAAACACATAAAAAACAAAGAAACTAAATAAAAATACATTTCCAATGACATATGAATCATTGACAAATGATAAACGGGTGCTGAGATATAGCCCCAATCACGTTCCAAAAAAAGAAGATAAACATGCACGGTTGCTCAAAGCCCAATTATTCTATGTTATTTTTTGGCCACCTGCACTAAAAATATGGAAAAACAATAAAAAGGTAGACAAATCAATGCACTACCAAGTTTGCCTTGAACTGATGAATGATTTAGGAGAAATGTTCTCTAGAAGATAGACTTTTCAGGTATGTCACACCCTCTAACTAAAAGGTAGATTCACACGATTTTTTTGTGGACATCATGAAGGCATAAAATATAGGCGATGATAAGTAAGTTTGCATAAAATATATTCAAAAAATGACCAATATTTATGAGGATGGGAAAGTCTGCATATATTTTATGCGAGGATAAGGAAGTCTATACATATTCTATGTGAGGATGACCTCATGAAGTCCGCATATATTTTATAAGAGAATGGCCTTACGAAGTTTGCATAAAATATATTCAGACTTCCTCATCCTTGCATATATTTTATGTGAACTTCCTCATTCTTGCAAACATCTCTCATTTTTTGCCTATATTTTATGTGGACTTCGTGGTGTCCATAAAAGAAAAATCATGTGAATCTACCTTTTAGTGAGAGGGTGCGATAAAGCAAAAAATCTTTCAGAGGATGTTTCTTGCAAACCACTCATTAGATCAAGGCGATCTTGGTAGTGTTGAAAAGCTAACACGTCGATCTGTCTGTCCTTTTTATTTTTTCATGATTTCTGGTGCAAGTGATCAAAAAATGACATAGAATAATTGGGCTAGGCATAACAATGCTTGTTCATCTCCTTTTTTCAAAATGTTGTCAGGGTCATATCTTAGTATTAGTTCATCATTTTCGAGCAATTTAGATGGCATTGAAAATGTATTTTTGTCTAGTTTTTTTGTTCTTTTCTGTGTTTTTTATCAAATCCTTTAATTTTTGGGTCAAAAATCAATAGTAAAATCTATCATAAAGGAAATTCACATATCCTCAGGCGGTTAGTATATGTGAAAGTTAAAATGGTCATTTTAATGCCCAATATTTGTAGTTTTGGTTATTGGGCAAATTTTGGTAAATTATAAGGTTTTTTTAGAAACATGTCAATTTTGTCATATAATAGAATCATCTTCCATATATTTTATGCGAGGATAAGCAAGTCCACATAAAATACATGCAAACTTCCTCATCCTTGCATAAAATATTTGTGGACTTCCTCATTCTCACAAATATTGGTCATTTTCTTCCTATATTTTATGCGGACTTCATGGTTCATAAAAAATCATGTGAATATACGTTTAAGTCAGAGGGTGCGGTATAATCGAAAAGTCTATCTTTCATAAGATGTTTCTCTCAAACTGCCCATTAGATCAAGGCGATCTTGGTGGTGTTGGAAAGTTAACACATCGATCCATCTATCCCTTTTATTTCTTTTTTTTTTCTAGCGCAACTGGCCAAAAAATAACATAGAATAATTGGGCTAGGCACAACTGTGCCTGTTCATCCATTTTTTGAAATGTTGTCAAGGTTATATCTGAGTGCCCGTTCATCATTTTTTAGCGATTCAGATGTCGTTGAAAATTTGTTTCTCTAGAATCCTTAAATTTTTTAGTCAAAAATCAATAGTAAAGACCATCATAGAGAAAATTCACATATCCTCAGCAAGTTCGCATATACAAAGGTTAGAATGGTTATTTTAAAGCCCAACATTTGTGGTTTTTGTCATCGAGCAGATTTGGATAAATTATGTGATTTTTTAAAAATGCATCATTTTTGTCATACATTACAATCAATTTTCAAAATTTTTATCTACTTTTCCGATTCATGTGACTTGCTATGTTAGAAAATTAACACCTTGCACTTCTACAATCTACACTGAAGCCTAAAAATATTATTTTGGTGGTTAGCATCACATCTAAAGTGAGAACATTTTCAAAATCAAGATTTTCATCAAATAAATCTTGTTTTGTCTAGAACTCGACTTTGATGTTATGTGCACATGATGTTTGCTTCATCTTCTAGACTAAACCTCAAAAACATCTATTTAGGAGACAGAAATATTAATAAATTGAGGTTTATCTTAATTGGGATTTGAAATGTCTTTTTTGAAAAGGCTGATATGAAATCCACTTTATCCAAAATCCAATTGATCAAAATCCGAATGTTATACATGCAAAGTTTCAACGATGAGGGAGAAGCAATGCCTAGCAAAGTGAATTTACCAATCCAAACAAATACTCATAGGAGATCTATTTTTAAAACCACATTAAGGGAAAGAAATTACGGGGGTATTGAGTGGTACCACATGTGAATCACAACTCATACTCACCAAAAAGGATTGTGACCAAGTGAAGATTCTCAATGATGAAGAAAGAGAGGTTGTACTCAAAGAACACTAAATCAAAATAAAAGATTGAAAAGTTGAAAATGCCCAAATTCTTTCTTGGTTTATTAATAGCATGGACCTCAAGATTGCGACAAGCATAGTCAAATTTAAAAAGGCAAGCGAGGCATGTTTTTTTCTTAGATGTATGTTCATGCAAAAAGACTTGGCATGAAAATACTTTTTACAAGAAAAGATTTGAGGTGTTAAACAAGGAGATAAGAGTGTGAGGGACTACTATGGTACTCTCTCACTTCTTTCGGATGAATTAGTCTTACTTGAACTCATATGGGAAGGTTCCGTCATTGAAAAGAGGCAAAAGAAATTTGTAGAGGAACATTTATTTTCCTTCTTATTAGGGTTAAGACCCAAATTTGAGCAAGTTAGGTCCAATATCTTGCACAAGACCAAAATCACCTCAATTGATGATGTGCTTGGAGAAATATACCAAGTTGATACCTGACTTGGCATGACAAAAGGAAGTGAAGAGGTTCTTGCCATGTCAAGACCAAGTAATAATGTTAAAGCATATAAACATTCTCAATTTTGAAAAAATAACAATAGAGGAGGAACATATAACAATAGAGGAAGAAGATGAATGATTTATCATTTTGTCAAAAGGTGGGACACAATAGACCGGATTATCTTAAGCTAAAAAGAAAGATAACCGTTGAAGAAATGCCACCCAAAAAATGTGATGAAGGTACCATGAGAGAAAGAGAACTTAAGGATTCTATTAGACATCTAAGAGAAGCATTTCAACAATTCCTTAAGACGTCTTTCATATCCACTTTCGGTGTCACTGTATCTACTTCCTCTCCTCCAGGCTTTCTTGGATTTTTAATTTCGGTACCTCTTTTTACATGACCCCTTTAGAATATCTCTTATCCGAATGCACAAAATCTTTTTATAACTCTTATGTTTCTATGGTCGATGAAACTAATCTTGAAATCAAAAGTATTGGCACATTTTCAAACATTTTAAAACTCAAGTACCTAAAGTTTGAGTTGTTCCAAAACTTAATTTAAATATTTTATATGTCCTTTAAATTCTTGAATTATGGGTATGAAGTCTCATTCTCATCAAAAAAATTATTGGGTGCATGATCATGAGTTAGGAAAGCTGATTAGAGAAGGCTATAGGAAGAGAAACCTCTACTACATGGATTTTTTTTATCTTTCCAAAGAATCATTTTTTAATTTTGTCAAGAAAAAAGATATTTTTGTATGGTATTAAAGATTAGGTCATCCTAATGTATTTAAGTTAACATTTTTTTTTGTTTTTGAAAAACTCTTGTAATAAAGAGTTTATATGTAATGAATGTATTCTTGAAAAAATGAAGATCCCTTTTGGTCCTAAAACTTTTATTTCATCAAAACCTTTTGAACTTGCGCATTTGGATGTATGGAGACTTATACCAATCATGTCAAAAGAAGGATTCTCTTATTATGTTATATTCATTGATGATTATACTAGGTATACTTGGATCTATTTTCTCAGGCAAAGATTTGACATATTCTCATATTTTAAAGAATTTCATAAAATTATACAAAACAAATTTCAAACCAATATTATTATTTTTTGATCAAATTTAGAAGAAGAATATTTTTCTAATGACTTCACAAATTATTTAAATGAAAATTGAATTTTACACCAAAGATCTTGTCCAAATACCCCTCAACAAAATGATTTAGTTTGAGAGAAAGCATTGACATATAATTGAAACTACAAGAACTTTATTTATCTCAAAAAATATTTCAAATTTTTTTTGGGCTGAAAGTGCCTTAACCACAGTTAAAACGAGGAAATTAGAGCATTTTTTAGAAAATCATATCTGTACTGATGTGAACTGGATCCAGATCCAATCTAAAATCATGCAAACATAGTCCAAATCTGGTCTACATGTCATCTGAACCATAGTCCAAAGATCCATAAAGGAAAATATCAAAAAATACCTCTTTGAATTGGCACAGGTGGTTTTGCTACAATTTAGATAGTTGTAGGTACTATTTTGTAAATAGTTAAAATATGGTTTTATTTTGTAATTTTCATAAAATACCATTATTTAAAGAGAACGTCCAACCATTGTTCATTGTCTTTCTCTAGGGTTTCACACGACCCTCTCCACCCCATTTTTTCCCTTTTGCTTTCTAGATTTCTCCTTCTTTCCCCTTGTTACTCGCCTACGATTTTCGATCTTCTTCTGCTCTATTGTTTTGTGTGTTTCTTTTTCTTATATGGTTTTATTTTTGTTGAAGGTACACACGGCTGGAGGCTTCAACTCAGATTTAGTGTAAACCACCATCTACCTTCATGATCGACCGACCGAGAACCTTCTTCCTTTTCAACCGACTGATCTCTTTTCTCCTACCATCGATCTTCATCTTTGTCAACTCGGTCTCCAACGTGCTGCAGCCAAAAATGGATTCCAACAACAAAAAGAATATTTGTGGCATAAAAACCAAGGTGTAAGTCCACTCCTTTCTACCTCCACATTCATCGAGCAACCTTTAAGATGCACCTTCCTCTCCCTCTCTACTTTTTGGTCTTTAACCCTTTATTTTTTTTTAAAGAACCTGAGTCTTGGCCCATTTTCTTTTTCATTTTGTTTTGAGTTTTTGATATTATGTGTTATTTATCATCAATAATATGTTTTTGATGTCTTATCATTTTCTTGATGGTGTTTTGGTCGAGTCTTGAGTCGTCCATGTCAACGAACCTAACTAAAAAGGCTCGTCGGGTGAGTTCTGATTTACAAAATTTGTCTGTATGAATCCGTAGCGTAGTTTATTTTATATTTGCTTTGATTAGATTAAATTTAGGTTAGTTTTAGAGTAGATCTGATTTTCTTTATTTTCATATTTAGTTTTTTTTAAAAATAAAATAGATAAATTAAGGTTTTATCAATTTTCTTGTTTTTCAAGAATAGTTTTAGGTTTTTCTTGAAATCATTAGATCTAAAATAGATTATTTTTATTATTCATGTGATTTTTAACTTAGTTCATGGTTAGATTTAGATTTAGAGTAATTTAAAATAGGTTTTAAATTTTTTGGTATTTATTTATTTAGAATTTCTAAAGTAGCCGATTAGGGTTTTTGTAGAATTTTTAATTCTTTATTATTTCGTAAGTAGATCTGAATGTTTCCACTTTATTTTTATTAAAAGGGTAGTTTATTTCTTGATTGCATCACTTAATTTATTACTCCTAGCATGTTAATTAGTTTGTTTAAATTTAATTGTCGTTGGTGATTATTTTATTGTTAGTTTAACTAAATCGATAGTTAATATATTACAATAATAGTTTTTCTTTTAATTCAACCACATAGAATATGTTAATGTTATTTCTTTTTATTAGTTAGTTAATGCTAACTTAAATTCCAGAACTTTGATTTCATTGCTTAGATTAGAAATTAGTTGCTAATTTATTCCATTATGGTTTTTAATTAAAATTTTTGTTTTAGCCAAATTAGATAGGAATCATTATTTATGTTTTGATTAATTTTAAGTCACGTCAATTTCTATTTATTTTACAATAGTAGATGAGTCTGGTAGTTAGTTTGATGTTATTAAATTAATTAGATTAATTATAAATTAGTTTAGATTAACAAAAATTAGCCAATTTAGTCTTTAGTGTAATTATTGTTTTTTTGAATAGTTAATTCTTATTTTGCTGTTTTTAGATTAATCATAGTTCTGTAGTCTAATGTTAGTTCAGTTAGTTAGGTTAGTTTTAAATTAATTCATGATTATTTCATTGTTAGTTCAGTTTTAGTTTCCAAATTTGTTTAGATTAAAAATAATAGTTGTCGATTCTTGTCCTCATTTTAATTTATTGATTTAATTGCTTAGATTAGAAATATATTAGAATATATATTATATTATTTCCAGCATTCATTATTTAGTTTAGATTCATGCTAATATGTTAGTCTTAGTTAGTTTAATTTAATATTGTAAATCTTGTTAGATTAGAATATAGAATAACTCAGCCAATTCTTATTTTAATTCATTGAATACATTATCTATCATAGTTAGTTTTCTTTATTTGTTAGTTTTTAATTCGTAAAGCAAGCAGTTAGTTTGTTATTTATTGTTATTTAGTATCTTAGTTAGTTTTAATTCTTGTTATTCGATTAACATGATTTCTTTAGTTATTAATTAGTTAAAGCTTTAGAAGCTTGATTTCTTGATTTTTTAGTTAGTTATTTATTGTCTTTTTTTTTTTTCGAAAGGCAAGTTGGGGTTAGGCAAACCCCAACCAGATAACTCTTAAGCCCCATGTGGCAGAGGGATTCGAACCTGGGCCTTCAACTTGGCACAGAACCCTGCTTACCACATGGGATATATGAAGTTATTAGTTAGTTTTTTTATTTCTTGAATTCACTATTTTGTTTATTTAGTTGAATTTAGTTAATTTAGCTAATTAGATTAATTATTGCTAGTAGATAATTTAGATAGTTTAGTTTAATTTTAATTTGAATAATTAATATTTTTTTGTAGTTATTAATTGCCCTCTTAATTTTGTAGTTTAGTTTAGTAAATTAATTCTTTATTGTTTTCTTAATTTAGTTGCCTTTATTTAGTTAGTTAACTTTAATTTGCTTATTTGATATTCATTTGATAATTGTTTAGAATATGGTATGTCTCTTTTTATTTATTTTTTATATTACAGGTCTTGTACTAGCATAAGGAGGAGGGTGGGCTGAGGTGGATACACAAGAAAAGGATTATAAAGCTCTCTCTTAAAGCTCCTTGAATATTGTTTGAGGGCCCGAGCATAGTTAGAGTTTTTATTGTTTCTGTCCCTTTTGATTTTCAGTTAGCTTGTTATTAAGAATAGTATAATTTTCTCTTCCCAGTTATTAATAAAGTTAAATTCAGTGAATTTATTTTGAGCCATGACATGCCTTCTTCTCTTTAGCCCCATAAAGAGCTCCAACCATTGTGATCTAGTTTAAAATGACAATTCATTTGCCACAAAGATTTTTTTAAATTTTTGACAAATTGAGCCAACTTTTTTGGGAAATCCCGGCAGAAAAGGCAAATTTAAACATTCACAATACCAAAAAGAATAAAACTAAAAAATGCACAAAACATTATTCCACAAGATTTTGCCCAAAATTTTAATTCAAATATTAAAATCAAGATATTGTCAAAATATCAAGACTTCATCATTGTCTTTATTTTTTACCAGTATCACATTTTTTCATAAAATTTAGACCTAATCTCACAACATTTACTGCTCTGGCACTAGCCTGGTAGGCCGGCTTTGATCACCCTTAGTCGGTTTGGATAATTGGAGATGCACCAACCCCATGTGCAGCCTTGGTGGCTGTCATATATATATATATATATATATATATATATATATATATATATATATATATATATATATATATATATATATAAAACTTTGAGGAAGGCTTAAGTCTATTCTCACCTCCATACTCGCACTGGTTTTGATTTTAACCTTGGCGTCCGCCACCGTTTCATGTCCTTCATCCCTGGTTTAAATGGGGCAAGCCGGAGCAGGCTGATCCAATGCCATCCCTAATCCAATGATGTAGACCGTGATAATCATGTTTTATAACAGTTTCTTGAAATAATCTTGACCAATGTTGTCGGCCGATAAATATTGTATCGGCAGAAAATCAATACACTTCACTCGTGAATCGGCTATTTTTTAATAAATGTAAAAAGTACTTAAAATTATTTTTTAATATTATTTTAATAGCTTTAACACTTGTCACTTTCTGATTGACACATAATATTTTTTTTATTATGTTTTGGCTGATTCTTCATTGAGTTTCGGTATCGGCCTGTTCACCTGTATCGTTGGCCAAATGATATAGGACCGATACTGATACTGATACTGACAACATTGATCTATTCGGTGGACAACCCAAAATTGCCATTCAAATCCATCACCATTGGAGTACAGCAGTTAGGGATGTAAACGGTTCTGGTGCAACCCAATATCTGACTCGAATCCAAGTCCATTAGGCAGGTTTGTTAGCTAAATTCGGATCCGATTAATAATTAGATCAGGGTTTGGTATTAAGTTTTGCATTTACACCCGAATCCGACTAAAAACCCTACCCGATTAAGTGTAAATACCGGATTTTAAACTAGTCAGATCCAGGTTTGGTTTTTATCTTTTTCATCCAAATCTGAATCTGACTCAGAAGCGGATTAAGTGGGACTTGATAATGCATAGATCCGACCCGCATCCTAACCGTTTACATCCCTAATGGAAAGTTTGCACCCCTACCTCCATATACCCTAGTTAAATTGTAAATAAAGCAACAGTTGGGAATGCTGTCAGTATTGTTGCGAATCGGCCCATTCTTATTGTATCAGCTGAAAATCGATATGAAAATGACCAGAATGGCTAATTTTCAAATAAATCCTAAAAAATGATAAAAAATTATTCTTGTATATTATTTTAATATTTTAATTTGACATGTGTCTTTCCGTGGTTAAAAGTTGGCTGATTCAAAATGACTATTAACATTGGTTGGGACCATAGTGACAAATCTTGTAATATTTAGGGAAATTATCCGAAAGTTAAAAAATGTATTTTCTTGAGATATTTTCAATTTCTCACGAGTTTTTCATAAAAAAAATAAATATTGTGTTTTAAAAAGGATATTTATGTTATAGTGAAAATTGTATGGTTTTTATTTTTGAATATTTTTTATTTATATGTTCTTGTAAAAATTATTTTTTATTGTCGAGATTTTGCCCAAAAATGCAAGATTTAAAAAAAGAAAAAAAAATTCTCTCAAGTTTTTTTTTCTGTTTTTAAACTTTTGTCACTATGGTTGGGACTAGTCCAACCTTGTTATAATCCGGAAGTCAGTATCCAAGCCACCGCCTGGGTCTGAGAAAGAAGACCACCAACCCAACCCGAATGAAAAGACAGAGGTTGAGAGTAGTAAATGAAAAGGAAAGCACCCCAATATGTACTTCACCTTATCAGCTGCACTTGCACACGCCTACCTCCAACCCTAGTCAAGGGTTTGCATCTATGGCTTTTGAACAAGACAAAACACATTTTGGCTTTTATAAAAATACAATGCATCAATATCATATTAGAGATTAGGTGTGGCCTAACATGACTAAGTCTATCATTAGTACCTACCTACCATATATTAATTAAGCATGGGTGCACTATTGCTTTGCATGACAGCCTATCGTTAGGATAAACAAGGATGATCATGACCTAATTGCACATAAAGTGTGTGTGAGTAGGGACCCAAACGGGTCGCATCAGGAGTAGTCGGATCCAAAACAGCAAAAAAACTGCAAAAACTCTATCCTGAATCCGACCCTTTTGCATCTCCAAGTGTGAGTCATCCAAGAACTACCCGATCCATTCATCACATGGAAGGGCTAATGTAACTCTTACAACAAACCGCACATCTGTGCAACTTAACACCTTTAATATCAAATCTATATTCTCAAAATCGGTTTCTAAATTAAATTGTTCTTTCCAAAACCATAGTCTAATTCAGATTTAGATTGAGTCATTTTCAAACATTTAGAAATAGTTATGAAAGTACAAAAATGAAATAAATGATGAGTTAAAGGGTACAATCAAAATTTAATAAGTATCATAAACATTAAATAATACTAAAAATTGATTCAACTTGTTTTCTAGAAGGAAAACTGATTGGGTTCAAATCCGCCAATTGGACTTGATTATGACAACATTTGTATGTAAGGATGTCAATGGATCAGATTTGGGTCCGATCTAGGCATCATCGAATCCAACTTAATCGAATATGGCCTATCATATTCCAATTTAGAGTTGGATGAAAAAAAAAAATCTGAATTCAGATCCGACTAGTCTAAAACCCGATATTTACACTTAATCATATTCAAATGTTAGTTAGATTCAACAACAAACAACAACAACAACAACTACGCCTTCATCCCAAAACAATTGGGGTTGGCGATATGAACCAAAAAAGAAAATCATTCTGGGTCTTCCACATGAATCCTTCTTCTCCAATCATTTCTATCCAATGTCATGTCCTCGGTGAGGTTCAAAGCATTCATATCCTTTACTATCATCTCCATCCAAGTCTTTTTAGGCCTACCCCGACCCCTTTTAACTAATATATTTTTCCATTTCTCCATCCTTCTAACTGGAGCATCATTAGGCCTTCGCCGAATATGTCCAAACCACCGTAAACGATTCTCTTTCATCTTATTTTCAATGGATGCAACGCCTACCTTCTTACGTATCTTCTCGTTTCGAATATTATCTCTTATTGTATTTTCACACATCCATCTAAGCATACACATCCCAACTACACTCATTTTTTGAATATGATGTCTCTTGGCAGCTCAACATTTCGTACCATATAGTAAAGCGGGCCTAATTGTCGTTTTATAAAACTTTTTCTTCAACCGCAATGGCATTCTACGATCGCACAACACTCAAGTTGCACTTTTCCACATTCACCCAACCTTTATCCTATGATTTACATCTCCATCAATTTCTCCATACTTTTGAATGATAGATCCCAAATACTTGAAACAACCATCCACCAATATTTCTTGCTCACCAAGCTTCACTACACTCCCATCACTACTTCATTGCTTACTAAACTGACATTCCATATATTTTGTCTTACTCTTACTCAACTTAAAACCTCTTGCTTGTCTCCATAATTCTAACTTATCATTAACCCCAACTCTAGACTCATCAATCAAAACAATATAATCAGCAAACAACATACACCACGACACATTTTCTTGAATTGATCTCGTAAGCTCATCCATCACTATAGTAAATAGGAAAGGGCTTAATGCAGATCCTTGATGTAACCCAACCGTTATAGGAAAATTGGTTGTCACTCCTCCACAATTGGTTACTACTCCGTCGTACATATCTTTAATTATACTAATGTATTTGAGAGAAACACCTTTCTTCATCATTGTCCACCAGAGAACATCTTTAGGTACTCTATCGTATGTCTTATCCAAATTAATAAAAATCATATGCAAATCTTTGTTCATCTCTCTATATCTCTCAATAAGTTGTCTAAAAAGATGTATAGCTTCTATAGTTGATCTTCCAGGCATAAAACCAATTTGATTTTTCGATATCATGACAATCTTTCTAAACTTATACTCAATCATCCTCTCTCAAAGTTTTATAGTATGACTCATGAATTTTATACCACGATAGTTTGTGTAATCATATATATCACCTTTATTCTTGTATAGAGGCATCAAAATATTCTTACTTCACTGGTTAGGCATCTTATTATTAGTTAGATTTTAATGCAAAATTAATACTAAATTTAATTCCTATTTTTAATTAGATCCGAATTTAGCTGCCTACTAACCGAACCATTTCCAACCCCTTGACATCCCTATCTGTATCTAATTAACAAGTAGTTGGTGAAGAAGGAAAAGTTAATGAAACTGCAATGCTCTTTGGGACCCAGTCTCCTTGCATGCGGGTCCCACAAAAAGGCATATTCCAGTGTCCTGAATGTGGATAGGTTCTGATGAGAAGGGTTGGAGTTGGACAGCTCATAACTGCGGGGGACTATAATTTTCTTTTTCTTTTTACTTTTATGTTTTTGGCGTTTTGAGAGGATGCGTTCTTTTTAAAGCAGAGGCCATGATTTTCTGAATCATCTTCTGGTTGCCTCTCTCTCTCTCTCTCTCTCTCTCTCTCTCTTCGTGAAAAGCAAGAAGGGGAGGAGGAAAGGAAGCAGTGAGATGGCTGCAGCACCAACTGAGGCAGTGAACCCATCATCGGCCGGTGACGCTGGTGCGCAGA
The DNA here is from genome assembly GCF_984573655.1 of Nuphar pumila. Taxonomy (NCBI): domain Eukaryota; kingdom Viridiplantae; phylum Streptophyta; class Magnoliopsida; order Nymphaeales; family Nymphaeaceae; genus Nuphar; species Nuphar pumila. The sequence goes on along the minus strand of NC_143261.1, from coordinate 86,423,615 downwards.
ACGGCATCAATGTTATTGTTCCCGGTTGGTTCTCCGAGATGAGCCCCATGTGGCCAGGTGGGTCATCCCCCTTCCCCCAATCTCTCCTTTTGATGATCTTATAATTATTGGGTTTTTTCGACTTCCACCTTTGTTGGGATTGTTCCTTCCTGGGTTTTGGTTGATGGGCCTCATATTTCTCTCTCCTTTTGTGCATCACTTGTTTTCTTTTCGTGGGTTATGAGGAACGATGCTTATTTTTGCTCCTTTCTCTTTTTGGTTTGGCATGCTATAAGTGTTTTCCTATCTATCGATGTTAGCTTTAAGCATACTTTCAACTCAAATAGATATCTTCAGAACTGTCTCTCTCTCTCTCTCTATATATATATATATATATATATATATATATAAAGTGATAGCTGCCTAATACTTTTTGAGCGCCAGCTTACCACAGTGAACAGGGGTTTTCGGGTTGTTTTTTGCAAATCTGACCATGCAGATGTGTTCGGCATTATCGATTTGCTAGGAAATGATACTAGGACCATGTTTTTCGATAAAAAATGATTTTTTAAGCATTGGATATTTTTGAAAATTGTAGACCATTGATTTTTTAAATCTTATAAAAACCTAACTGCTTTTCCGAATCGAACGATCCAAGAGGTCGATTCCTATAAAATCAAGTATGCAGGTCATAATTGTATGATCAGATTTTAGAAAAAATAAAAAAATTCTTCCAAAACCTTACCACCTGATATATATATATATACACACCATTTTCTGTTTTTTTGGAGCAGTGGAAACACGGTCATATGTAGAGATGGCTGTTCTGATGCTGGTTTGAGTCAAAATATGATGGTGACATGTGTTCCCACTATTTGTCTTCTACGTTCTTCAGATGCAGAGTATGTAGCACGTGGTGTTAATTGTAGCTCGAATAGACAGTAGAAACATATCTCATCTCATGGGTACTCGATTTTTGCCCTCCTACCCGTATGCTTTCATGTACTGCTCTTAATGAGAAAGTCACAAGATAGCCACTTCCATGACAGATATTTGGAAATTCATCCAAACATGAATTTCTCAATTCTGATGTCCCATCTGCTAACAAATTCTAGGAAAGTATGGCTGCCCTGTGCTTTTGAATGTTCGCTGGGCAAGCTCGATGATATTCTATCAATTAGGATATGAATGGCTGCGTTACTCGTTTGTCATATCCATCAATATTGTTGCTATAAACTAAAATAGGCAGGCAACATGCCTTTTCTTGGTAATTGGCATGGAAGAAATGAGATTGGTGAGATAATCTGCATGAAAAAGAGATGAATTATGGTGCAATTTTGGACCATCAGTTTTGTCCTTGACAAAGAGGTATCTCCATTGCATTAGTTCAAATTGAAATTTTGCAGGTGATAGAAAGGATCACGAAGATACACATGAAACCACACATCAATTTGCTTATAAGCAGCATTACAAATTGTTGTTTGCTGTTGCATGTTCCAACGTGTCTTCTATCAACTCTTAAATTGAGAGCAGATCAGGTGATCTGTCAAATCACTTTAAGAAAGTTATTTGACATCTTCACCGTCCATTGTTCCTTGTGTACATTGTGGACGGTGAGGATGCCATATCACTTTTCTAAAAGTGATTGGGCAGATCACTTGCTCTGCTCTCGTTAAGTTATGCATGAGACGTGTAGATGGTTTTTAAGTGACTGAGGCTGTTAAGTTATGCATGAGACATGTAGACTGTATTTTTTTTGTCTTCAAAGCAATGCATTTTCCATCTTTTGAAGCTGAGCCAATGGGATCCTGAAGGGCTTGTGAAGATCAAATGCCATAATACAATCTGTTAGCTAGAAATAGAATTGGTGGATAATAATTGGACCACTATCATTTATGAATGAGTGTGCACACTTTCATTTTAATGTGATAATTGAACAATGTTGTACTGTTTCTCTGCTTTATGTTGATCTACCAAATTTTATGTCTCTTTCATGTTGATGTTAGTTAAATTTGATATTAAGGAATATGTTTCCTTAAGGACAGTCAGTTCAAGGAATGTAGGGGCCTTCCTGCCCTTGTACATGTGAGAGTTTGTCTTCAAGTGTCCAAGATGAGGTGCATTGTAATTTATTTCTAGTCTTGAGTGAACATATGTATAACTGAAAGGCCATTGAGTCCTAGCACATTAAACACAATCTTGTAGTTAAGCAACTCGGAATGCTAGGCCAAAATACTGAGGCATTCTTTTATTGCTTGAGTGGTACATTAATATATTTGCATGGAGCCATGGACTTCATGGATTAACCTGACTTGGCCAGATTCTGTGGCTGAAGAGGTCAGCTCAAGTTGATGTTGTTTTGTCCGATTCTTCTATTCATGACGCGGGCCTCAAACACATTCTTCTTGTATGTGCGACCAAGGATGAGTCATTTACCTAGTGGTCAAGCTTGTCCTTACCACCAACTATTGTCCTTAAATTGGTAGATGTTAAACATGTTGCAACATGATTATCATGGTTGTTTGTACTGACATATTTATTCGTCTCAAACCCAGTAGAAGAACAGCAAGACTTATTTCATCAAAATGTCGTTTGACATAATCCATAGCAAGATGCAAACATATTGTAAATAAAATACATAACGTCGATTATGGAATGTACGGTTGTATTACTTTGAGATGAGGTGAACTGTTCATGTTCTAGTCTATTTAGCTCCTGACCTTTATCATATAATTAATGATTTGAACATTACTGGAATGCTTCAATATAATCTCCTAGTGCTCTGCCTGACATTGTACAGGAGAAGCACACTCCCTGAAAATTGAGGAAATCCTCTTCCAGGGGAAGTCTGACTACCAAGACATTATTGTGTTCCAGGTATCTGTACTTCACAGTGATTTCCCTTTTCCCTTTCTCACTTTGTTTTGATGTTTATCATCCATTTTATATTTGAATATATTTGAGCAATAATTAGGTGGGGTGGGGTTGTTTTCTCTTACAGTCATCAACATATGGGAAGGTCCTTGTTTTGGATGGGGTGATTCAGGTCTCAGAGAGGGATGAGTGTGCCTACCAAGAAATGATAACTCACCTTCCACTTTGCTCCATTCCAAGTCCTAAGAAGGTATTCATTCTCTCTTGTTCATGGATAACATCACATATTTTTAAAAATCTGTATTGAACTCTGTCACACATCTCCCAAGCCCCTGGGTTCTGTTCTCAGATGAGGAGTATGACTTGGATGAAATTCCAAACTAATGATATCCTTCAACTTTTTTTTTGCTAGAAATATGTTTCCTTTTCCCAGGATGTTCAATGTTTTTTTTGTCTGGCAACATATTCAACCTAAGCTTTGTAAATTCAGTTTGAACTATGTTTCTTGTCTGAATTTAATTGTTATTGAGATTGTGTTGTTCGATTTTATTATGTGAACCAACTCTTTTTATAATCTTTCATGTACTCTGGATCTAACTTAGGACTAGGAGTATCAGCTGATTTTATCTGAGAAAGTGACTCAAATTCTCAACTTGTGTCTTCACAAGGAGCGATGAACAATTGAATACATTTATTGTGGGGGATTGAAATCTGAAATGCTCTTTTCTTCCTCTTTTTCTTTTAACTTGATAATCTTTATTCAGGTGTTGGTCATTGGAGGAGGTGATGGTGGTGTTCTGAGGGAAGTTGCACGCCATACTTCTGTGGAACAAATTGATATATGTGAAATTGACGCAATGGTTGTGGAAGTAAGTTAAATTACATTGAAAATGTTTGTCTGCATATTTTAGTTGTTTCTTTTGATGGTGGTACTTGCGGAAGAATGCTAGTCAACTTTTGCTTAGTTAATGTATTTAGTTAGTCAACAGAAACCCAAACCAATCTATCATGTGTTTTTTAATAGAGAAAAAATTCGATCCATTTTGTTTCCTTTTCTAAAATCAATTGCTTTCATTATGCTGATAGATGCAATTTTTCCAAATATGCATAACTATCAATAAGTTGGTTCTTTACTATTTTTCATTTTTGTTGTGTATTTCTTTGTATCTGTGGCAACAAAATGTTTTCCTGTTAACCATGAAACTTTTTTAAATACAGGCATGGTTCTTCTCCCACTTCCATTGAATTTTGATATGGATTGCTATTAAGAAAACTAGTAGCTTGTCATCGATTCTAGGTCCATTGTTTTTCTTAAATGTTAGTAAAAGATTTGGGTTTGATTGACATTGCTTTTAATAGAATATTTTTGGAGTAGCTGTTGCACATTGATTCATGCCTAACCTTGCCACTATGATAGACATGTTGGTACACTAATGCTCTAGCAAGGAGTTTTTTGGAATTTTTTCTTATTTGAGTCTCTTGGTGAAAAAAAAAGGATTTAAGTCTTTGAACTGGAACCTTCAGTGATCTGGAGTTCCTAGTGTGTGTTTATTTTCATCATTAATGGTACTTTGTATGTGTATGCAAAATTAAGTTTTTGAAAGATATCTTGAGTATGTGTTTCCTTCTTTTTTCTCTTTTACATCATTGCATCCATGCTCCAGGGGTTCATTTTTTAGGCGAGAGATATTTATCATGTTCTATATTCATGTGAGTCCAAGAATGCTAAAAACACGTGCTTCTCTTTTCCAGGTTTCTAAACGGTTTTTTCCTGACCTAGCTGTAGGATTTAAAGATCCCCGTGTCAATCTCCACATTGGTGATGGTATGAGCTCTTTCTATTTCTTAGTCTGGAAGGGTGTTGTCATTTCAGAACCTTTAGCAGTTGGCAGAGAAGTTCAAAATCATATATTTGGGACTTGATAACATGTGCACATTGGATCTTTGCCTGCATTAATGCAGCACAAATATTGGCTCATAAAACTTGGGCCATCATAGAACATGTTGGCCAAGTTGCTGCAACATGCTCGGTCAGCAGAGTTTGTGAACTTATAGACACACTACACAGCCTCTGGCTGACTTTGGTCATTTTTGTTTTGTTTTGTTTGTCATAAATCTTTTGGAGTGTTAGTTGAGGAAAAGGGACCAACTCAGGATTTATTGGCATCCTTTGGTTAATGTACTCAACCAGTATTTGGTTTGTTCTGCTCATATTCATTGTTTCTCTTTCTGCAGGAGTGGCCTTTCTTAAATCTGCCCTCGAAGGCACTTATGATGCAGTTATCGTTGACTCTTCTGATCCAATAGGTATTCACACCTTTTCTCAGTTCAAAGTATCAAAAGTTCCTACTTGGAGTTGCAGGTGCACCAAGTTGGTTCTTGTGATTTGGCCTGAATCACTGTGTGATTCAACTCCGTTGAGCTTCCTTTGACTGCCTGGTAGCTATTAGTTAAGATGATTTAGAGGAGCTCATCTTGGTTCAGAATTAGGGCTGGTAAACGAGCTGAATGAACTGAGCAGGGCATGTTTGGGCTCAGCTCGTTTACCAGTGAGTGGCTCGGCTTGTGTTCATTTTTAGCCGAGCTGCTCTGACTGAGACGAGCTGGCTCATGTAAAAACATATTATTCTTTTATATATTACACTTAAATATATATTATACATAAAAATATAGATATTTTATCTATACGAGCTCTCTCGAGCCAAGCCGAACACCCTCTGTTCAGGTTCAACTCGTTTAAGCTAAATGAGCTGCTTGTGGCTCCGCTCGCCAGCTATATGAACCGATCACAAACGAGTTCATGACAAACCGAACTTGAGCCGAGTCATGAGCTGCTCGGTTCGTTTACAAGTAAATCTAACTCGAGTTTTGAGTTTTGAGTTGCAGTCATCCTGGTCTCCCTCCTGGTATATCTCTGCGTGACTAGCTGGAGTTTTGAGTTGGTCTACCTGGTCTATATATTTTATATACTAGATCATTTCGCCAAAAGGGAAATCAGAATCCAGAAACGATGCAGGAAGTGGAAGTGAGGAATGAGGGCTTTTTAGGTTCATGTGAAGAAGGAAGTGACAAGCTGTTAGGAAATGTTTAAGATGTGAATTAGGAAGCTTGTATAATTTAGAAATAAAAAATCCAAAATTATCACACTATATGATACTACTAATCCAATCTCAACTGGCTGATTTATTTTCTTTAGAAAATTGCTCATGTAATTTGAATTTTTTCTGTTTATGGTATTACATAATTATTTTATTATACATTTATTAAATATAAAGACAAAAATTGATATGAATATTTTGAAGACAAAAAAAAATATTCATTAGTGTCACAATAATTGATAATTGGCAAATTAATAAATGCCAGATTACCTTTAGCATAAAAGTCCATGAATTATATAGGGAAGAATACATGATAGTTTAATGAATTACTTGACTTGATCTTCTAAATGAATTATCTGACTTTTGGGTTTAATGAAAAATTGCATCCTCTTATGCTTTGAAGTTTGAACAATTTAAAATTGGGTTGTCATTTATAATTTATCCTTTAATTCAATTAATAGGTCAACTGATATTTCTTTTTCTTATAGGAATCACAATTCTGTAGACGCATAAATCTGTTGATTTTTAACAGAAGTACAATTACTTTGCCCAAAACCTCATATCTATGAAACTACGCCTCCCATAACATGGGAAGTGAGTTTCATAAGTGCTTAGTTTTGGCTCATGTAGCAGATTCTGGGGAAGCAAGCTCCTGAGGATATATTGAAGTTTCTGGTAACCATGATCTTTACTAACAAATGCTTCTATATTCTATAGGACCTGCTGAAGAACTTTTCAAGAAGCCTTTCTTTGAATTGGTAGCTAGAGTACTTCGCCCAGGAGGAGTGGTGTGCACACAGGCAGAAAGTATCTGGTTGCATATGCACATAATAGAAGATGTTGTCTCTAACTGTCGTCAGGTATTCAAGGGCTCTGTCAACTATGCATGGACGACAGTGCCAACATACCCAAGGTAGCCTTTTTAGAGAATATGCTAATTAGTCAAATATTTGATTTGGTTTTGATAAATTACATATGTTGCATTATTCCAGTGGTGTTATTGGGTTCATGCTCTGCTCGACTGAGGGTCCAGCTGTTGATTTTCGCCACCCGGTGAATCCCATTGATGTTGAAAATGGGAACCAAGGCAAAGGAAGTCGCCCTTTGAAATTTTACAACTCTGAGGTGATTCCTTATCCTTTAATTTTTTTGCTTGCTGTAATACACAATGAATCTTAGGTTACAGGAGTTGAATCACTTGGAGGCTTGGATGATAGGCCAACTCTACTGGTGATGGGAAGCTAACATAAGCTAATCAACCGACTTGATAACTTCTAAATCAGATTTGCCCATATAAACCTGTTTCTGTATTACTCATCATAAGATCGTATCGATTTTCAGATTCATTCGGCTGCTTTCTGCTTGCCATCCTTCGCAAAGAAGGTTATTGATTCCAAAGCTAAGTGATACTTGCTGGAGGGATACAACGGGTGAAAGCTGCTTTCTGTGCAAAGCTGTTTGTTACAACTAGTTCCATCTTGAAGCAGTTTAGCTGCAAAGAGAGCGGTTGATCATGTGGAGTCTTGATATGAGAATGTTGTGGTGCGATGTCGTAGTTACACTACTGTATTTCTATTGAAATTTCAAGGGCATGAGATCTGCAACAATAAATATTGACACAATAATATTTATTTTTCTTGCTTATGGAAATTTTGGTTCTCAAGCTGTGGATAAGACGGCTCTGTTTGGCTGCAACTCATTTGTGTTTGCTTTTAAAATAACTAGGTTTATGATGAAATATGCTTTATTATTGTCCTAGATATTGCAATGTGATGCTCATCATGCTCAACTTTGAGTGTCGGTTGATTTTAGGACATGTCTGAGTTGAGAAGAAAATGGTCTAAATTTGGTTTCCGCAAGTGCCAATACGTGATGTAGAGAAAAAGTCTCCTGATCAAGCCATACATTTGGTGCTTCTGAAAGAGGTCATGCCCTTGAAAGGTGTATTGTCTGTGCAGGATGCGGCACCCTCTTCCTTCCAATGGTTATATCGGTGCAATCCTGGTCAATGCTTTCCATCACTCTATGGAATTTGAGGTGGGCTTGACCTCGTCATTTAGCTCAACAAGAGAGTTAAATGGGTTATGTCAACTGCATCGCCAACACGAGTCCGTTTTTCGGTGTTGGATCCATTTGCAATCAGGAGCTTGTCATGGTCATATATCACAGTCACCACAACATATCATGCATAGATCTGAATGTGTCGATTAAAAACTAGGTGGAGGTTTAAGATGCAATTAACAAGGGCAGCTTGCTATCTTGGTAGGTTCAGATCCAGCTAGTATGTGTTGGTGAGTCCATTTGATACGAAATTTAGTGTAGAATGTAGTGTTAAAACGTTCGCCTTGTTGGCACATAAGTAAAACACAAAACCTACTTCCAACTGGCCAAAATGACCATGGTTTGGCTAAATAACCCAAGTGCCTTAGGCATTTTTATCAATCTCTCCAAGTGGGAGAATTGCAACTTGCAAGTAGTCGGATAGATTTGGCTTTTAAAAACAAATTGCATGCTCCATCTTTTAGCAAATGCAAGAGAAAAAGACCAAGCTCAATACCAAGGTGATGGTCTAACTTTAAGGGCTTGTTTGATGGCTTCAGGATTGGATGAAATGAACAAGCAAAACTGACAAAACACTTGTTTTGTAACAATTGTACCAAGTCCAAAATGTTTGTTTCGACTGAACAAGAGGTTGAGCTCTTTGTGTCCAACTTTTGTTTTAAGTTATGTGCGGACAACATGAACACACACGGATAATGGGTTGGATAACTTTGTTTTGGATCATATGACTCGATCCGTCCAACCATATGAGTGTTTTGACATGTTTATTATGGATTTTAGCATCGGATATGGATCTGGGATTAGATCTAAAAACTAAAAATGTTTACAATTTGAGTCATTAGAGAAAAATAAGAAATGATATTTTATATATATAAATGATTTAATAAATGTCATATCACATTTAATTATGAAAGTTTATCATAAAAATATCAAACCCTAAAAGCAAATTAACAATAAAAAATCAAATTATCAAATCCTATTAAATCATAAATGCTTAAAATGCAATAATATAAATCATAAATAAACCAAAAAACCTTAAACTATAAGAAAACCCATAAAATTAAATAAAAACCTTAATTCAAACCCTAACTAAAGAAAAAAAACCATAATCAAATAAAAGAAAAGCCCTAATCAAATTAACTAATCTTAAAATGCAATAAAATAATCATAAATAAACCCCAAAACCCTAAAGTATAAGAAAAAACCATAAAATTAAATAAAAAACCCCTAATTCAAAACCTAACCAAAGAAAATAAAAAAATCTCTAATCAAATTATAAAATAAATCATAAATAAACAAAAAAACCCTAGACTATAAGAAAAAAAACCATAAAATTAAATAAAAACTCCTTATTCAAACCCTAACCAAAGAAAATAAATAAAAATCTCCAATCAAGTACAAGAAAAGCCCTAATCAAATGAACTAATCTTAAAATGCAATAAAATAAATCATAAATAAATAAAAAACCTAAACTATATAAGAAAAAATCATAAAATTAAATAAAAAACCCCTAGTTCAAACCCTAACAAAACAATAAAATAAATCATAAATAAACAAAAAAACCATAAAATTAAATTAAAACCCTTAATTCAAACCCTAACCTAAGAAAATTAAAAAAAATCCTAATCAAATACAAGAAAAACCCTAATCAAACTAACTATAAAAAGATTTAATTTAAGAAATTTGATTCAAAGCCTTAATTTAAGAAATTTGATTCAATATTCTAATTAATTAAAATAAAAAAAGCCTAATAAAATCAAAGATAGCCCTGGAGCCCTAATCAAAGAGAGAGAGAGAGAAGAAGAAGAGAGAGAAAGAGAGACCAGGGCCTGTCACCGCCGACTAATTGCTGCCGATGGCCTTGCCGCCGACCTCTTGACCTATATATTAAAGAGTGTTTCGCATGTCCGCCACGTTCAACGTTTGTTACAAATGTTGTTCTTGACAGCTTTTTTGTCCTGCACAACGTGCCGGATGCGCCATCAAGCAACCCCTAAGGGAAAACACATCCCATCTTTAACCAAATGCATTCAGTGCAAAATATCAAGCTCAGTATCAAGGTGATAGTCTAACTCAAAGGTTTTATATAGTGGTGAATCATGAAAGGCATTTTTTATCAAAATCTTTTCAAGTGAAAGAATTATAACTTGCAACCAGTGGGCGATCAGAAGTTCAGGACTACATCTATGCAATTGTAGTGCTGTCATGGCAATGAGATCAATCCCTGAATGCCGCTCACACCTAGGGCGACTGGTAAATGAGCCGATCAGCTCATGACTCGGCTCATTTTGGTTCGTCATGAACTCGTTTGTGATTGGTTTGTATAGCTGGCAACACAACCCACAAGCAGCTCATTAGCTTAAACAAGTTGAGCCAAACAAGAGATGTTCATTTCAGCTTGAATTGTACAGATAATATATATATATATATATATATATATATATATATATATATATATATATATATATATATATATATATATATATATATATATATATATATATAAAACAAAGATTGCATAAAATATATATACAAGGAGAAGGATGCATGAAAAATATATACACCAGATATGAATTATTAAGTGTAATATATAAAATATATATGTTTTATGTATAATATATAAAAAATAAGTGAATACCATGGTTTGCCATGGTCTGCTGGATGGCAAGAGGAATATCCACCACTGAAGACAAATCAGAGGAAAATATATTAACTGGGTTGAAAAATTGTACGAGTTTTCTGGAAACTGGCATTCCTAAGGACTTGAATGTTTTTACACGAGGAAAAATATTGTAAGTACGATATAAGAGAAACTCCAAATTAACAGACGCTTTTAACATAAGGCTCATTACAATTATCCCCATATTTAAGACATCAGTAAACATCTTGGGCAATTAGTGCTAGGGGTTTTGATGATCCATCCCTAGGACAGTCACTGGTATTCTCCAATTGTGTGCACGCATGCGCATATGTGTGTGTTTATAGGCAAGTGAGATAACCCCATGGAATTCAAACCCAAGACCCTCGGTTTTGATAGTGCGACCTAACCATCTGGTTACCAACGGGCCCAGTTTGTTCAAGTCACCATGTGATGGGGCGTTGCAAGTTTGACCTAGGGTGGGCACAAATATAATGTAAAAAATATAATTACTAACAATATAGCTTTTAGGAAAAATTACTAACAATATGTTTTAAAAAACCAAATCAAAACCCTATTTTCTATAAACATCATAAAGGTTCATTTATGCTAGATAAAAAAACCCTAATATTCTAACTAAAATCAAATCACACAATATTCATGGATTCATGTCGAATGGGTATTAAAAAAAAATGCAAAAATCTTAAAACTATAAACTAAACATTTATACATTCTAAAAAAAAACTAATCAAAACTAATCACTACAAACAACATAAATTATGCATTTATGATAAGTAATAAAAACACTAATATTCTAAACAAAATCACATCTTGCAATATTCATATATCCATGCCTAATGATAATTGATAAAAAAACACAGAAAAACCCTTAAACCATAACTAAGCAATTATGTCATTTAAAAAAAATAAGACTCTAATCCCTACAAAACATTATAAATTATGCAGTTGTGATTAATTAATAAAAAACCTTAATATTCTAACAAAAATCAAACCACATAATATTCATGGATTCATGCCTAATGGTAATTAAACACACACACATACACCTTAAAACCATAAACTAATCATTTACTTCATTCTAAAAAAAACAAATAAAAACCTTAAATCTTAACAAACATTACATTTTATAGATATGTTAATTAAAAAAAAACCCTAATTAAATATTTAAGTAATTTGAAAACAAAATAAAAGGCATAAATCCTAACAAAAATCAAAGATTTAGGGGTTTGATAACCAAAACCAAACATTTGTCAATGGAATCACACTTAATGATAATTAAAAAAAATACCAAATACAAACCCCAAACCTACATTATATAATAATGTAATTTGAAAAAAAACCAAATCATTACCCAAAATCCTAAAAAAATATTAGATTTATGCTAATTGAAAATAAATAAATAAAAGCTCTAATATTCTAACAAAAATCAAGTATTCATTATTCTTGCTTAATGCTAATTAAAAAAAGAAAACACACACGTACAAAACCCTAGTAGAGGTGGAGAGAGAGAGAGAGAGAGAGAGAGAGAGAGAGAGAGAGAGAGGAGGAGGAGGAGGAGGAGTTGACCACCGGCCATAGCAGGAGAGGATGACCGGCACCGGTGGAGCCTTGCAGACAAGGCGGAGGGCGCCAGAGAGAGAGAAGGCAAAATCAGGGGAGAGTGAGCAGGATTGGGGAAATGCGTTACCAAAGAGCGGCCGACCCCCTTTGGTTTGGGCACCACACCAGTGCCCACCTTGACAGCTGCCCATGCTATCAGCGGGTCAGGGTGGGCACCTAGTTGTATCTACTAGTAGAACTTGTCTTCACCTTTATTTTCCAGCTTGAACATCAAAAAAGAAAAAAGAAGAAAAAAAAAACTGGTTATATCATTCGATGCCAACCTGCAAATGTGTTTCACAGTGCTTATCTACTTGAATGTATCGGGGGAGGGGCGCCTTAATTTCCCAGTTTCATCATAGAAAATAAAAGAAAAAAAAACTGGTTATATCATTCGATGCCAACTTGAATGTATGAATCAAATTAATTTAAAGAAAATTTTGAACTCGTTTTCACAAATTTCTAATGCAATATGAGCTATTTATATTTATTGATTGTTGATTTATCTAAAAATATACAAATGTGATCATAAAAAAGTACCTAATCTAACACACACACATGGGAAAATATTTGGTATCCTTGTGGGTAAGGAACCACTTAGTTGAATGCAAAATATTATTGTTTTCCATATTTTATCAATAAAAACATGAAAACAATTCAAATTCTCACAAAATATTCATCTTGTTTATAATTTTTGTTGCTACAGTTTTTATTAGAGGGTACAATACAATCTAGTGTAGACAATATGTCAAGTATGCTACGAGTTAAGATTTGCAATAGTCATTTGTATGTGCAAAATACCTAGCAGATGGGGCAGAACCCCCTTGTTTGTTTGTTTTTTTTCACATCTAACACAATAGATGTGATCTACATGTTTTGTTTAGTGGGAACCGGCCTTTAGAGAGCAGGAAACCAGCCTCTACATAGGTTTTTTCTTTCCGCTGATTTTTTCCGACAAATAAAAACATATTTTTTGATGAAAAACATGATCCAAAAGTTGATTCCTATTAAATCGAGCATGCTGAGCACTAAGGTTAGATTGTGTCAAAACGATTCACATCCTTAGATTCAAACTAGATTGTAGGTACAATCGATTGTACCAAATTTAAACCCTTTATACTGTTTATGCATGTCTTTAATTTATTGCAGGCTCAGAATAATCACAAATTCTTATTAGCGTGAAGGCAGCGAGTGGCAAGGCTTTATTTAAATTTCGCAGGCCTTACCTTACAACGATTAAATGCAGCTAGCCTCTAGTAAAGTCCACACTCCTTGATTTTAACGTGGTTAAATCAACACTGATATGACTATGGTACAGGTTGAAAGGTTTGGATATTTTGTCAAAGAAACGGCAAATGTTACTACCCCCACTAGCACAAGTGGGTCCTGCACCCCACCCCCCCTCTTGAGTAGGTTCCCTCCAAGGGGTATACACATATAAATGTGTGGAAGTGGTGGGACCATCATTAATTTTGGTCTGCTCAAATTTTATCCCCAACAGTGGGAGGGGAAATGAATAACAAAACTCACACACACACATATATATATATATATATATATATATATATATATATATATATATATATATATATATATATATATATAGAGAGAGAGAGAGAGAGAGAGAGAGAGAGAGAGAGAGAGAGAGAGAGAGAGACCTAACTATGGACCCCTTATTGTCCAACTCTATTTTTAGAGTTTTAAGATCATTAGTGGCGGTCTTGGATGGCAAAAAAAATGATGTTCCACTGCTGATCAAAGCAGAGAGAGAGAGAGAGAGAGAGAGAGAGAGAGAGAGAGAGAGAGAGAGAGACCTAACTATGGACCCCTTATTGTCCAACTCTATTTTTAGAGTTTTAAGATCATTAGTGGCGGTCTTGGATGGCAAAAAAAATGATGTTCCACTGCTGATCAAAGCGCAATCAGCGGTGGATAATTGTCTGCTAACGGTGGTAAAACTGCAGTTTCAGGACTCGACCACCCAGCCTTACTTGACCCAACCGTGATAGGCAAACCCTTACCAAGAACCGGGTCACTTAATGGGCTCATCGCTCTGCGAAGTAGAAACTCACACCAGTGGGATTCGATCCTGGGTCTTCAGCTTGACATAGGACCCTCCTGACCACATGAGTAACCACCACGGTGGTACATTCACCCAATATTGACCAACCTTTTTGAGCCTTGTATTTTCCTCGAGGCCTTCACAACCCTTGGAACCTGACTTTCATTACAGGACAACTTAGCCCAAGTCTTGGGCATCATGTACTTGACCAAGTTCATGAATTCCAATGGGTTTGAACTTAGTCATTCATGCACACTCAAATGTTTCTTTCTGGCTCGAGCTCGGACTCAATGCCGAGTGATCAAGTTTGTCTCCATGATTGATTGCATGGGGAGATTTTGTCCTTGGGACGAATTGTCACTGTGAATTTGTCCTGGAGAAGTTGTCACGACACAAGTGCTCCAGTGTTTGACCGGGTCCTGATAAAGTGTGTCGTGTTTGATTGCACCTAAACCAAAAGAAGAAAACGGGAAAACCTAATATGAATCAAATCGGATTCAAATCTTTGAATCCGTAAACATAAGACACAACCAAAAAAGGAAACAAAAGAACCCTAACACGAACCAAATCAGATTTAGATCTGCACATCGGCAAACATGACCAAACACCAAATTAAAGTACCACCTTACATTTGGATGAGAAAATGTGTTTAGATCTAGACTCAAGTGATTACTATCACAAAAGTTATGGAAAATCTCACGTTTCGATGCAGCTGAGGACCAAAAATAACATAAGTTCACTTCACATATCCACGAAACATACATAAATTCAAACATAGACAAGCCAAACATAATATTTGATCTAAATGGTACTATCAAAAAATTATCCCATGTGGTAAGCGGGGTCCTGTGCCAAGTCCAGGTTCGAATCCCTCTGCCACATGGGGCTTAAGAGTTATCTGGTAGGGGTCTTCCTAACCCCTTCTTGCCTTTCAAAAAAATTTTTTTTTTATGAAAAAACTACATCAATTAATACACCTAAGCTTCAAATAATGGATAAACTCACTGCACCTATCCATGAAATATACATGAATTCATACACAAACCCAACATGATATGTAAATAGTGCTAGAAAAAATGCCTATCCTTACCAATGGGTCACACACACAGTTTGTTCATGCAGCTAACTCCAAGTAGGACTGAAACTATGCCAGTTAGAGCCCATTTTAGGTTACCTAACCTATCTTAACTAAGTAGGCTGTGCTTTGGGAACTCATTATAGGATCCATCCCATCTAGGTTGATAGAGCGACCTGTTACTTAATGGCGAGCACAATTTTTTTTCCAAGAAACCCCTTTAAGAAAAGAATGATATAAAAAAGGGAGTTTTTTTTTTAAATGATCTTTCAAAAGAGAAAAAAACTCCATTTTTTTTCTTAAAAAAAGTCTCGTCATTTCTAAAAATCAATTCTCCCAAAAAGATTGTTCTTGAGCAACTGTCACCGAAAAATCCTTATTATATCTTGAGACCAAAGAATGTTTTCCAAGAAGACCTGCTAGAAAAAAAAAGCACAGTGGGATTACCTTGGCATAAAACAAGATCTCAACTTTATCTTGAAAACTATTGAATCATGAACATATCTTACTCAATGAGGCTCCAAAAACGTGGTGCCTTGAGCCATAGACTTTTATTTTAAAAGTTACTTTTTCAAAAAAAAAAAAAAGTTCTAAAATAAATTTTGTTTCACATACTTATTTTCTAGGCTGCACCTAAGATACTTAAGATGCACCCCACCTTCAACTGCAATGAGCTTGAGCTACATCGTATGCTTCACAATCTCCATTGAGCCTCTGGGTGGTTTTCCCACACTGGCATCATGAATAGGTTCGTTTTTAGAATGCCTCAGGTTCAAGGGAGCCTTTTGCAGACAAAAAATAGTATATATTACATCATCCCAACTCACTCAAGCTTATACTGGTAACTTGATATGTGAGGCAATAGGCAATTTGTATTTAGCACAATACAAAACAAGAGTTATCATATGGCACTTGGCCCGTGCATAGACATTATGACTCAATGTGTTTATGTCAAGCATAAGCATAATTGTTCTATGTCAAAGTGTACTCATCACATACATGAGCATAGATAAATATGATTTTCATGAGTGTTTGTCATATGGTGAATTCTATAAGCATAGACAGTGCAATGTCGCTTTGCCTTTATCATAAGCATGTGTAAAAGTATCGGTCATGCATCTATCATACGCATAGATCCAAATGTTCTTTCATGTTGCATTGTCTCAAGTATAAGTATAGATGAGTGTAAGCCTTTTGTGTGACAAATCATCACACACTTGTTGGAATCATACACATACATGTATTGATTTTTATACAATGTCACATTGCTTCGATCATACTCATTCGTGTAGTCCAAAACAAATTCATTCTTTGCATTGCCTTGATCTTAAGGCAATTAAACCCTAAATTTCAAAAGTGTATAAGTCGTTATGATGTTTTTACGTATGGAAAAGCTTAGGCATACACAAATATTTTCTTCCAAGTATGCATAGGAGAATATTGTTTGAATTAGACTTTGCATAATCTTTTCAAGTTAAAACTCCATTTCATTCGTTGTCAAAAATTGATTTTTTGTAGATACCATGCTTTCCATTTCCCTTTTTCTTGTTTTTCTCTTTTCTTCTTCTTTTATTTTTTTGTTTTGATTTCAATACCAACGGAACCACTGGATGCTGGTCTATCTAACTAGCTTGAGACTTGTCTGGACCAGACAACACGGTTTGGTTCAGACTTGGCTGGACCAGACCATTCGGTCCAACCAGTTTGAACGGACTCAACACAGCCTGCCTGAACTGGTCTGCTCGGTTTCAGGTAGGTCTGTGCTAACCCAAATGGACTCAGGTCTGAACCGGTTGTTGGTTCAGACCTGTATGGCCTAGGCATGGTTCATACCTAGCCTGGACCATGATTGGGGTCCAGACTGGATCTGTTTGATCAGCCTTGTTTCATCATAGTTTAAGTAATTCAAATATGTACATAGGGCAACATATTTTTGAGATATATTTGTTGTTTAGTTTCAAGAGTGAAACCTCAAGAGATGAGAGAATTGTCAAAATAAATATGTATATTGGTTTCTTGACCTTTTGAAATAATTCATTACCTATTAAGACAATTTGCTTTTATCAATGAGTTTAAAGAATTTGAGTAAATCACAATTGATTATCTAACACTTTTTTTCTTCATGAGTTATTTTAGATTCTTCAATAAATCATTTCCAATTTGTGAATTCTATCACATTCACAAAGATTTTTAAAAAATCAATTTCAATTTGTGAATCCTATCACATTCAAATGAATTTTTGAGAAATCATTTACAATTTTTGAATCTTATCACATTCACACAAATTTTTAAGAAATCTTTATTATTGAGGAACATTAAGTAGTAAATATGATGATCTCTTAAGTATGGTTTGCTTAGAGAGAAATAAAATTCATGAGATGCTTAAAATTTTCAAGAAGGATAACTTCATTAAAACATAAATACTTTTTACGCTTGATCATGGTTTTTGAAATGAGGAAACACCATTAGAGGTGGTGCACCTCCATTTCAACCATGTACCTTGCCAAAAATCGTGTGTGGTTCAAGAACTATATACATAAAAAAAGATAATCATCATGGTTCATATCATGCAAATTCCTTTACCATACCTATATGTATTATGAAACACATGTTTATATGGTTTGGAGAGAGAAAGAGAATAAGAGAGAGAAGAGTTTGAATAAATATCAAAATGCATAAAACATAAATCCTCAAAACTTATCTTGTTGTTGTAACTAGCTTGAACTACTTCACCTTTAAATCTTCAACTCACTAATGGTGTAGAGTAGAGTTCCTCAATGGACACCCTACACTGCACTAAAAAGGAGAAGATGAGCAAAATGCCAAAATCATGGAAGAGAAAGAGAAAAAGAGAGAGAAGAGTGGGAGAACTCTCGGATGCTTCTCCTTCTCAATTTTGAGTGGTATTTATAGGCAAGAGGTAATGATTACAAGAAAGATGCGTGGCTTATATTATTTGCAAGGAATGGAAGGTTGGGATTTGTCCAACCCAATTCTCAAAAAAATTCTCCCATGCATAACCCTTGACTTCCATATCACATGAAGATTCTTCCTAATATGAAAACCTACACTAAAGCTAAGGATTCTAGCTTTTTTTCTTCTTTTGATTTACCTAAGATTTGTAGAGATTCTACTTGAGATTTAGTAGATCTCACTTAGATTGCAAATCCCAAGGTCATGATTAGCAAAAATTGCCCCCACTTGTTTGTCTTCTAGTTTAGTTCTAATTCAACTATCTTAACTACCTAGTTACCTTTTTACCATATTTTATTATTTATTATTTTCATTGTTTGTTGATATTACTTTGAGAGACCTTAATTTATGAATATTTCATATTACTTCTTATTTTTCTTATAATTCTATTTTAGTCCTTATTTTTTCTTAAAATTCCATGTTAGTCATTTTTAAAAAATTCCATATTAGTCTTTATTTTTCTTGAAATTCTATTTCACTATTTTTTTTCTACTTTGAATCTTCTAGTTGGATTCGATCCAATTAGTTCCAAACTCTACATTAATACTTTAATATATTTTTCCTTAATTAAAATCATAGCTTAAGGAATAATTCAGAAGTAATTAGCTACTCTAAGGTTAACTAGACATTGTTTCTAATTAATTAAGAGAACGTAAACCAAAGACTAGGGTCAAATACTACTTTCAAAACGTATATGATATATATCATAATACAAATCAATAAATACTTGAGAGAGAATGATCGATGAATCAAACTTACTAAGATACGTGACAGTACTCCAACGAGGTAGTTGAGGCACTCCTAAGTCGTGGCCAACACGTCCTTTACGTTCAGTACAATAATAACTAAGAGTGTCTCTTGCAGCTTTCAACGGAATGACAATCCAACGAAGTCTAGACTAAGAATCGGTTTAGACCTAGCTTAGGTTCAACTGAGTTCGAAACTACCTCAACTAGGTTAGGTTTCGTCGAATGGGTTGGGTTTAGGCAAAGAAAGGGTTTAGAAGAACAAGCCATCAAGACTAAGGGGTCATGTCCAAACTGGGTTAAGTGGGTCCAAGCTCACCCTAACTAAGCTAAGTCTAGGTTAAGTGGGTTTGACCTAGGCTAAGACCAAAAGAAAAAGAGGATAAAGAAAAGCTAACCTGGTAGGTCAAGTGGGTCTTGACCAACTGGGCTCAACCTGGGCTAAGTAGGTCCAAGCTCACTGTAAGTGGGCTCAGGTGAGCTAGGCTAGGTAGGGGACGTTTTAGAGAGAGAAAGAGGAGAGAGAGGGAGGGCTGAAATTTATGAAAGGAGAGAGAGAGGGGGTCCCTATTTATAGCCCATGGAAGCTTCTTTTTTTAGAATTTTCCAGAATACTTCTTTACATTTTTGCCCTTAGCTTTAAAAATAATTTCAAGAGGTTCCTTTGGTGTGGGACCCACATAGAATATTTTATCGATCCCACAAGATATTTTTTGAAGAATATTTTTGTGGAGCTCGCCAATATTTTTTTGGGTTCCAAAAAAATTTTAGGGTTTCAATGATTTTTTTTTGAAAAATTCTGAGTACGTCATTATCTTCGTATTGACGAAACTAAGAAAGTTAGCTCATACAAATCTCTTGATTTTACTCAGGGAGGAAGTTATAGCTCCCAGAGTGTTTAAGCATATATACGTATATCCTCAGTATATATGATTTGCGAAAATCTATTTGTTTCGCATTTTGAGTTCGTATGTTATTTTCATATAGATATGCTTTATGAATTTATTCAGAATTTTTTACTAAAAAATTACAGGTGTTACAATATTTTTGTATGCTCAGAAGCCTGAGTGACCTTGTTTGTAGCGGGGCAATAGTTTATATGTCGAGATAAACCCTGCTAAGCCATTTTGGATGCATCCTTCTACTGCAGTAGTGGGGTTAAATTTCTAGATCTTAGGGATAACCCGACCTCCTAACCTCTGAGTGACTTGAAGACCTTCTGAACTCTTTGGTTTATCAGATATAGTATGTTACTCGAGGTGGTATCATCATTGACTACCTCGATGAGCGTAAGTCTTGAAGGGGTTCAACAACATAATCGTTCTTATTAGAACATCGAGTGCCACATAGGCAATCCAGTGCATTCTGCATAAAAAGAATATGAACCCAACCCCAATCAATTTTCGTATAGACAGAGACTACCATTATTTTTGTTTATATACATGCAAACCTTGTTCTTGGTGTTTACTGCCTTCAAGAGCGCTTCATC
The DNA here is from genome assembly GCF_984573655.1 of Nuphar pumila. Classification (NCBI taxonomy): domain Eukaryota; kingdom Viridiplantae; phylum Streptophyta; class Magnoliopsida; order Nymphaeales; family Nymphaeaceae; genus Nuphar; species Nuphar pumila. The sequence goes on along the minus strand of NC_143261.1, from coordinate 86,403,000 downwards.
CCTTGCAGGTGGATAACCAACTCTGGCACAACAACGCTTACAAATATTATTCTTGTATAGTATTTTGCAAAGGCATACATAATTAAGGATCACTTTAGATTGACTGATTGGCATATTTAGCTGCAACAAGCATTGACCTAACAAGGTGCAACAACTACTATAGCGCAGTGGCCCTTATGAGTACGATGCCCTTGAAGGCAAAAATAAAACAAGCAAAGTGAGCTTGACCCAAGCTAAGACCAAAAACAAAAAGAGAAAAGATAGAAGTCAAGGGGTCTTAACTCAATCAAACTCAGTTTAGGTCAGGCAGGTCCAAGCTCACCTTAAGTGGGCTCAGTCTACGTTAAGTGATCTTGACCGAGGCTAAGACCAAAAACAAAAGAGGAGAGAGAAAAGCTAACCTGGTAGGTCAAGTAGGCTTTACCCAAGTGGGCTCATGCTGGGTCAGACAGGTCCAAGCTCTCCTCAAGCGGGCTTGGTTTAGGCTAGAACCAAGAGAGAGAAAGGGGAGGGAGGAGAGAAAGGAGAGAGAACACAAGAGAGGGGGGGGGGGCAATTTTCTAAAAGGAGGGGTCTTCTCTTATTTATAGCCAACTTCATGGATCTTGGATGTGAACAGAAACTGGATTCAATCCATTTAAACCATCTGATCCAGATCCAAACTTAAGGCTAAAGTAATAAAATGACATGCATATCTCTGTGGGGCCAACTAGATATTTTCATAGGATAGTTATGTGGAGCCCATAAGATATTTTTATAAGATACTTATATAGGGCCCACGAGATATTTTTATGGGGTGCACACATTTTGAGGTTTTGCTGATATTTTTTGCCAAAAAGTATGTCATTCTCTTCGTCTCGATGAGACGAAGCAGATTGGCTCTGCAAAATTCTTTCATTTTGCCCAATGAGTGTGATATGGCTCCCTGAGTATTTGAGTATATATCCCTGAGGATATATATGTCCTAAGTATAATTGGGTCTACAAAATTTCTTTGTTTCATATTCCAGGTTAATACGATGAAATTACATTAAAATCCCTCTTATTTTTATTCAAAAATTTACTAAAAAATTATGGATCTTACAATAGAAGACCGATCTTTCACCAAATGAGGTATGTCGACGGGAAACCCACCCAAACCACCATTAAAGACGCTGGTGGGAGAGGGATCCTCTGCCTCTTCCCCCCTTTTCCAAGTCCTAACACACACACACACAGAGAGAGAGAGAGAGAGAGAGAGAGAGAGAGAGAGAGAGAGAGAGAGAGAGAGAGAGAGAGAGAGATGGGTCACATGGCTCGAGAAGCATAGGGCTCAAGAAGGGCAGGTCGTGGCTCAAGAAAGGTGGAAGGGGTGGGGCAATATTTAATAATTAATATATAATATATAACTTTATACTATATAAAATATAAATACATGCATGGAGCTTGGCTCATTTGCTCGGTCAAGCCTTAGACGTTAGTTCAAGCTCGGCTCATTTACGAGATGAACGAAGCCTAAGCCGAGCTTTACAGGGTCGAGCCTGAGCCGACACAGTTCATTGTGCATCCCTATCCACGAGCATTAGACCTTATTCCTCACTACAACATCTTCTTCAAAGCTTGCACTTCTCTGGGATTGGATACTTAGACTCGTAAGGATGATCCCCCTTATAATCGTTCAATGCACTCTCCAGCTCAACCTGAAAATCGCCCTCAACATTCAATCTAGTCATAGGACCCTGAGATACATCCTCTTCTTAAGGATGATCCACATTAACCTTAGCCTTAGGTTTCTCATCTTCCCCTTGGTGAGGTACCTCCATCATCATCTCGCCATTGCCATTGCAGTTGGCTGCATCTCCAACATTATCTATCCAGGTATTCTGGTCTTCAACAATATCAGAGTGAGCCAATGGGTGACTCTTCTTTACCTCTGAGTCACCCTCCCCCTCTTTATATACTTTTGGGATGGGAGTCAAGATTACAACCACAAACCTTTGTTTGGGGGACCACAAAGAACCCTAAAAATTTGTGGAAAAGAGCTTTGGGTGCGGTGTTTCTATTTTTATACTAAATTGTTTTGCACATAATTTTATGTGAACTTCGTGACATATTGTGAACTTCATCAGGTATGTGATATTCCAAAGTTTGAGAGTAACATGAGGTTCACACATAATTTTATGTGAACTTTGTGACACATGTGCGAATTTCGTCAGATATGTGCGATGTTTTAAAGTTCGTAACACAAAGTTCACACATAATTTTATACGACCTCCATGATGTTCACAAAAAGAAATGCACAGATCTTCTTTTTAGTGGGAGTTTGCGTTACCCATGATGTGAAGCTATATATCATGCGAACTTTCCCAGTTTCGAGAGGGTTAAAAAGATCATAACGAAGTTGGGTATTTATAATTTTGGACATGGGGAGAATAGCAAAAAATTTGGGGCATGTGTCATATTTATGGTGCATTACGATCATTTTCTATTATTTAAAGTTAGCCTTGATTCTAAGGTGTTATCTATTCTTAGGCTTAGGTCTTGTCCAATATTAGAATAACTCTTAAATTATTTTTTGTAACTTATGAAGTAGTGTTAATACCAGTTCTTGGCCTATATATAGGCTTATAAAACCCCATTTGTAGGAATGAAAATTGATATTGAAGCTTGCTCTCCCTCTTTCAAATTCTTCTCTCCCTCTCTATCTAAAACTCGCCTAGCTTTCTCTCTCTATCTCTCTCTTGGTTCTAGCCTCTGTTATGTCTCTCTCTTCTTCTACTGCTTGCCTCAAGCTCATAAGGCAGACCTGTAACACCCTAATTTTTGAAATAAAAAATTTAGGATTTTTTTTTCTTTTAAATCCCTTTACATGATTTTCAAGAAACATAACGGAAACTCTTTTTTAATACAGTTCAAGCCTTGGGCAGGTTACAGATACAACACGTACGCATAAAACTAGAATAACTAAATCAAACTATGGTATGCATTTAATTAAATCAAATACTAGTCTCAAACTGTATCAGAGTTAACATGACTTAATCAAATAAACAAATAATAAAATATCAAGTCCCCTATACACTGCAAAGAACTGTGACCCTCTTGGCGCCACCCCAAGCCTACGGTCATCACCTATCAACCTATTTATTACTTGAAATATTATAAATAGAGGCATAAGTCCACAACCTCAGTAGGCAATCACCAAAACACATGAACATAATTATTCCAATCACATAAATAAACTTTGGCACATTTTCAGATAACATCTACATCATGCAACATCACAATATCAGAATTAAGCATAATTCACAATTACACAACTAATCATGCCCGCATTCATATTTCAGAAATAATATGTTATAATGCATCATGCTAATAAAATAATAATTTATGCATAAACTGAAATATTACAATGATTTTTTATGATTTTTTATGTGCCACTTTTTTTTCGTGCCTGAAGGTACACTCTTGAGTTCCTAACTTTGATTCATCCAATCCAATGAAGGGCATATTATTTCATGTATTTTATTAACCTCATTGAACTAAAAGAACCTGGAACCTCACTTCGAGGTCCCACTAGAGTGGTCCGTAACTAAGAGAACTTTCAGTGGTCCTGCGCAAAATCGATTCCTACTTTGTAGAGATTTTGGACCCACCACCTAGGACACATGGTAGTTTGGCCTCCCTATGATCAGAGACAAGGACCACAAGATGTCGTTGCTCTCCAAAACAAAACAACGGTCACATGGTCGTGTGTACTCCTACTCTCTCCAAAGTAGGCCCCAGTTCAAAGGACCTGTTCTAAATGGGTCATGAGTGTTATTTAATTATTAGGCTAATAAATTAAATTACATATGCACACCGCACACGCATCCGGGCTCACCAACCCAATCTCCCCACTTGAGATTCCATAAGAAAGTCTGTTTTTGACCCATTCAGATCTCACAGTTAACACTGTGAGCCCAGCCTCTACGAGGCAATTATATGATTATGTGTATGAATATATTTTCTATCTCTGGTGCACCACAGACACCCATAGGTTCCACCGAACCTTGGCTCACACCAAGTCATACACACATGCGCATATCACACATCATTATCACCATTCCATATGCTCACATGCATAAATAAAGGTTGCAACCACATGAAATTCATGATCATGCTTAAACAAGCAACATGTGTAACAATTCACTTTATATTGATCATACCTTATGAGATTTAATGTTCATTAACATGCATGTCATATGATTGGTTATAAATCAAGAATAATATGGAATACATACAGTTTGCATGCATATCAGCTCACATTTTAATATAAATATTCATAGTCATGATGCATAATATAAAATATATTTTAGCATTCATACATGTCATCATGTGTAAATTTGGATTCCTATTAACCTATTTTTGAAAAACCCACCAAAAATCACAAAGACCGAATTACACTTTTCCAGTTTTACTAGCAATGCCCTTATGTCTCAGCAAAACAGTCTAAGAAACATAACTAAAAAATTTATTGTACATAAATCATGAAAATTTCTGGACTAAACCCTGTTCAAGAAAAATATAAGTCAGATCCTATCATCTGCAAAAATTTATCTCGGATTGGGAAATTTTTCCAAGCCTACACAAAAATCTTTTTACAAAACCCTTTTTAAAAGATCTTTTTATACCTATTTCCTTTCACCCATAATTTTCCTAATTTATTTGAATCAATCTTGATTGAGTATTTAAAACCAACAAAATCATGGGTCGGAAAAGTCCTGCAGACAGAGCAGAAAACCAGTACTCTGTTGCAAGGGATGTTTTGGCTTCAATACTACTCCAAACGAAGCAATTCAAGATTCTAAATTCAAGCTCTGGGTGTAGAACACTCTAGTATTTTTATTTCAATTTATTGACTTTATTTTCAAGGAGCTATTGATTTTTTTTCCTGAAAAACCAATATTCAAACTCATGTAAGATTCATCAAGAACGAACAAGATTCAAGCTAAAGGTACATATAATCACAATTTTTGATACTCTAAACATGTTTACATCCTCATACAATAAATATTTGCTCAGATCCATACTAATCTTGCTAAAACATTAACAAGCAACATCCAAGAATCGTAAAACCATCAAGAAATAACTCGAATAAGATTACATCTATGTCAGAATCATAATAAACCCTAAACAATCATGAACACATAGATTCTTTATACATTAACATGTTGTTTAATCAATCTAAACATGAAATAATCCATCATACATGCTCAGATCAACTTTCTTTATCAAAAATATAAAAACTCTAAAAACGTTTTTGCCAAAACCTCCTTTAAAACGATCTTTCGCATATAAGAACATGGATTCAAGCATATAACAAATTTCTATAACTTATAAAACCTATATCTCATAAATATAAATTAAGATTAACATATTAATCATGCTGGAACAATAAAATCTAATAAAGAACAATAAAGAAGTTTTCTCAAATCATTTTTTTAAATGCCCGTAAATCATCTTATTTCAAAAATTCTTCTTCTTTTTTATTCTTTGGTGATATAGATCCATAAAAATGTATTCTTAAGATTGAAAATCAATTTTAGAGGTGTTTCAAGGTCTGATCCATCATTCTGAAAATCATCTCACGCATATTTCATGCGTTTGGAAAAATCGATGTCTACGCGATTGATATACCTACCTTGACTGAGTTTTCAACAATAGATCGACCTTTGTCTCTCTTCTTAGAACCTTGAAAAAGCTCCAATGGTTGCCAAAAAAGTTTTAATAAAAAAGAAAGAAAGAAGAGAAAGAAGAAGGAGAATAAAAGAATAGGAAAGAATAATAAGAGAGAACTCTTCTTTTTTTATAATGGAAAACCTAACAAGGAGGTGGGCGTCCCCCTCCTTAGAGTTCCATTCCATATGGTGCTCTCTAGGGCTGATCTTTATGAGTCCTAATCCAAGAATATCCTAACTAATCTTCTTAATTAATTAAGCAATTAATTTAATTTAATTTGCTCTTATTTTAATCTTAATTAATTATTAATTAATTTAAATTAATTATGACTCTACTAGGGAGGGATGTCCCACCCTCTCTAGAGCCTTCTATAGTTTAAAGACTCTCTAGGGACCAGAGTGGATCCCACTTGGGTCCAAATAAAAAAATAAACTAAATCCAAAAACCCAATCCAGATCCAAAACCCAATCCAAATTTAAAAACCTAATTGAGTTGGATCTAAGAACCAAATAAAAAGATCCAAAATCAAAACCAAAACCCCATTAAAGATTCATATCCAAACATGAGATTCAAATCAACATTGGATCCAAACGCAAGTTTGAATCCAAACCTAACCCAATCCAAGATCCATAATCACAATTATATATATATAATCATTTATTTTCTTGTTTAATCCTTATATTTTAAATTTTATAATTATTCTTGCAATTTTCTTCATAACTTGAGTTTTAATTTCATAATAACTCGAAATCAAGAAAATCAAGAATTTCAAGAAAGCCAAGAAAATCGCAGATGTTACAGACCTCTAGTAGGTCTTGTTGTTCAATACTCCCTTGTTGTTCAAGGACCCATGTCTTAGTTCGATGGCTCAATGCTAGGATTTGGTGGCTCAGTTGTCCCGAAATCATTCCAGGTTGAACCGACCTCAACTTGGACCTTCAAGTTGTTGTGTATGACCGTGACTAAGTCTAACCAACCCCAGTAAGTTAGCATGTCCATTACCTAATCCCAAACCCATGTTGGAACCCCCTTGTCCCAAGTAGTTTTCAAAATTTAGACAAAACTTGGTTGTTATTAACGAGTTTTTGTCAAAATCGGAAAACGTCGTATCTCCTTAACCATAGCGAGTTTAGGTCTGAAATTTTAACACTAGCTTCCCCAACGAGTCCCCGTCCTACCATCAAAATATTAGAATTTATCTCTTCCAGTAAGGAGATCTGATATTTCCATTAAAACCTGCCAAGAGGCAAAATACAGTCTTGTCTCAATCCAAAACATAAACCATGTCACTTGTTCCCGAACCTCTATCTCACCCCGTAGAGTTATGCTATCAAATTTTGACGGAACCTTATTACACATTTATAGAAGCTTAACCTAAAATTTTAAATGTTTTCCTGCAGTGGTTTGAGAGAAATAATTTTTCTCTGAATCTCTATTAGAACCCAACAGAATCAGTCAACCTATCTACCTAATTTGATTTGACCTACCCTAACCCTTTGAAATACAGTTTTGTCTCAATCCAATAGCTTGTTTCTAAACCTCTATCTCCCAAACCCCATGGAGTTAGGCTATAAAATTTTGACAGAATCTTCCACGTGTACAGAAGCTTGACTTAAAATTTTACATGGCAGTGGTTTGAGAGATAATTTTTCTCCCAACAGAATCAATCGACCAATCTACCTGATTTAGATTTGGCCTATCCTAACCCATGAATTGATCTAGTCCGACCCTGTGGGACCAAGCACACAACAAAAATAAAAGCATAAGACGAAGAAACCAAATGAAAAGCAACCATGCTTCAAAATTCATGTGATTTACATAGAAAAGTTCATAAAGGAGTCAAGAAATGTAAATCCATCCTTTGAGGCACTCTTTTGTTTTTTAAATTACATCATCCCCTTCAACCATATTTCATCAATTTCATCATCTAGACAAAAATTATAAATGCAAAGCTACGTACCCACACACATTTTTCATGACAGGAAATGCAGCCACTTCATATATCACAAAATAGGAGGCTTCATGGCCATCTAAGAAAAACAAGGTTGGCTTCCAATCTTGAAAACAAGGGAGCTGTCTCAACTTCTTGCTACTATAGACACAAAAAAGAAAACACGCACAGAGACAACCATAAAATTGATTCCGAAACAGTGAGAAATGGAGTTGGATCAGAAGTCGGATCTCAACTCTGTCCATGGCCAATTGTGAGGTGGACCACCGTTAAAAGTAGCTGATTCCCCGATGGTTTGTGTGAAATCCACAAGAAATTCAGTGCCCAACAGCCCTGAGAATGAAATGGCTGATCCGTCCATCTCATTTGAGCTCGACGAGCCATCATCCTTGGACTCATCATCTGCCAAAACCGGACCAATGCCATGTTCCGAAGCACTCTCCAATCCTCCAATCTTGGTGCTGGTGGTCATGGCAGTCGCTTCTGATCCATGTTTGGTTGATGAGGATGCAGAAGATACATGGCTGATGCTGTTGCGGAACTTCCGGAACGATTCGCCTACATCAGAATTCCATATCCTAAGGTAATGATCCGAAATGGGTCCAGTCTCCTCCATTGCAGCTGTGGTAGTCTGCAAGGAAAAGTGAAGGGACTCTTTGGACAGCCTTGCCTCGGCCTCCAGCCTCGCGTTCTCCCATTGGGCCATGTGGCGCATCGCAGTGGTCTCTAAGGATTGAGAGGGTGATGCAGTAGCAGCTCCACAGTGAGGGCCATGAGTTGTGGGGTCAAGACCCATTCGGATCAACCGCTTCTTGAGGTGAGTGTTCCACAGGTTCTTGATCTCATTGTCGGTTCGGCCGGGTAATTGAGAGGCTATGGATGACCACCTAAAGGCAGATCACCGAGGACAAGAGTGAAAACAATAATCATGATGATAACAACAATGAGACGGATTATATGACCTAAGAATGCTTATATTATGATAATCAATCTTTCATGATGAGAGTAGGTAACATGCTATTTGAAGGACAAGATCATAAAGGATCACACAGTGTAAATGGTTGATTGGTAGTCATCCTTGGGACCACAATGTATGAACCGAGTTTCTTGTCATTTAGTAGACAATCTTTTGTCAGCTTCATGGATGAAGGAGTAATAAGGAAACACGCGGTCAGCACTACTGTTGGGTTACGGCTACAGAGAATCCAAAGTAGAGTTAAAAACTTATAGCACATGGTTGGAAATTTTGTTTCCGAAAATTGTCAAGGTAATGAGACTGAGAGGCCACGGCAACATGAGCTTCAAGGTGAAAAGCGAAGGGGGGGTGATGCACAAAAGTATTTAATAGAAGAGCACCTGTTGCCAAGGATGCCATGCAATTGAATGATGGTGTTCTCTTCTTCAGGAGTGAAAGGGCCCCTCTTAATGTCAGGTCTCAAATAGTTGGTCCACCTTAGCCGACAGCTCTTACCACACCGAAGCAGACCTAAAAATACCAAAAAGAGAAAATATCAATATTTACCTCTCTCTCTCTCTCTCTCTATATATATATATATATATGATAAATATTGGTTACTAATGAACCTAAGGAATTAATGAGTAGAAATCACTCTTTTCTTAAAAAAACTAAAATTAAATTTTTTAGATCAAATGCTACGGATGTGATCTACATGGTTTGTTTAGTAGGAAACTTGTTTTGAATCATTTGATTATGAATAGTAATTAAGTTTTTAAAGCGGTTCAAAAATCAATGGCTCATACTGTACCAAAATTTCATGTTACATTAGAAAAGCACGTTCGAAGACTTTAGCAAACAAAACATGTTGAACACATATATGAGGTTAGATCGAGTCAATATAACTTGCACCAATGATTTTTAGCTCATTAGTTGTGTACCTTTATTAGTAGCATATATATATATATATCATAGTCACTTATATCGTTCAAGGTAATTTCTCAGCAAGGGTTTTTCTTAGAGAGATTTCAAAAGTTTGTATTTCTCAAAAAAATCTTGAAAGTTTAAAAAATTGAAAAATACAAATAATAACAAAAAAAAACAAGAAAATAATAAGTTTTGCATTATTTTTTCTTTCGAAATATAAAGATACAAGTTGTAAAAGGAGTTAAAAATATAAAAGGAAAAAAATAATAGAAAATGCAAACTTAAAATATTAAAAAAGAGTTTTCCCCAAAAAATATTATGCTATTATCTCGATATTTTGAAAACATCATGAGATATTCTTGATATTAGCAGATACCTTGAAATAGCCGATATTAAAGCGTTATTTTCAAAATATCACTGATATAGGAGACACCGTCCAACCAAAGAAAGATCCAAAATCTACAACCGATGATAATTGACGGCATTCATTCTCTAACGATCGAATATTTCACCGATCGGACTTTACATATTGGATTTATATCATTTATTTAGTGAGTGACATGTTTTGGATATGAATTTTCAATGTTTATATGCATTTTTTAAAGCACTAAAAATCAATGGCCCACAATACAAAGCCCACAATCCTTTGTATTATAAAATTTTATATGCATTGTGAGCGATCAATTTTTCATGTTTCAAAAAACATGTCTATATGTTGTAAAGTCTTCAGGTAAAGCGTATTTCTTACTAAATAAATTATAAATAATAAATATATGAAGTCTGTTCGATGACATGTTCAAGCATTAAAGAAGGGAAGGCATCCGATCGTCGTTGCTTGTAGTTTTTGGACCTTTGGTTGGACGATCCTCTTTATATATATATATATATATATATATATATATATATATATATATATATATATATATATATAGAGAGAGAGAGAGAGAGAGAGAGAGAGAGAGAGAGAGAGAGAGAGAGAGAGAGAGCATAGGTGCTTGAACATGAGGTGTTTGTGATACGTGCTTGATGGGTTTTTCTACTCTTCTGGTATTTTTTTCGCAGTTCCGACCACATAAATGAGTTGAGAATGGTCTATTTACGAGGAATCCACACCTGGATCATGTGTTTTTGATGGAAAAAATGATATTTGGAGCCTCAAAATTTTACAAAGATTTTGGACCGTTGATTTTTTTAACCTTATAAAAACCCACCATGTGTCGGAATCAAACACTTAAAGATCTGATCCCTATAAAATCAAGTACATAGACCACATCTGTATGGTCAGAATTTAAAAATAAAATGAAAAAAAAACTGAAAACCCCATCAAGCACCTAATATTCAAGCACCTATGCTCTACTATATATATATATATGTGTGTGTGTGTGTGTGTGTGTGTGTGTGTGTGAGGCAGGAACAAGTGAAAGCACATTGCACAAATGCAATGTACTGCAGCACCTGATAACCATTCATTTGCTGCTGGGACCCACTCTCACAGCCTGTACAACAGAAGATGAAGGGTGATCAGGTGCTATGCTCTACTTTGTATTGTAAAATTTTATATGCATTGCGTTTCAAAAAACATGTCTATATGTTGTAAAGTCTTCGTGTAAAGCATATTTTTTACTAAATAAATTATAAAAAATCAACATATGAAGTTTGTTCGATGACATGTTCAAGCATTAGAGAAGGGGAGCCATTCAATTGTCGTTGCTTGTAGTTTTTGGACCTTCCTTTGGTTGGACAATCCTTTTTTCCTATATATATATATATATATATATATATATATATATATATATATATATATATATATATATATATATATATAGAGAGAGAGAGAGAGAGAGAGAGAGAGAGAGAGAAAGTAGGTGCTTGTGATACGTGCTTGATGGGTTTTTCTACTCTTCTGATATTTTTTTCGCAGTTCCGACCACATAAATCTGTTGGGCATGGTCGATTTACGAGGAATCCACACCTAGATCATGTGTTTTTGATGAAAAAAAATGATATTTGGAGCCTCAAAAATTTACAAAGACTTTGTACCGTTGTTTTTTTGAACCTTATAAAAACACACTCATGTGTCAGAATCGAACACTTGAAGAGCTGATCCCTATAAAACCAAGTACATAGACCACATCTGTATGGTCAAAATTTAAAAATAAAACGAAAAAACCCTGAAAACCCCATCAAACACCTAATATTCAAGAACCTACATTATATATATATATATATATTGTGTGTGTGTGTGTGTGTGTGTGTGTGAGGCAGGAACAGGTGAAAGCACATTGCACAAATGCAATGTGCTTAAGCACCTGATAACAATTCATTTGCTGTTGGGCCCCACTCTGACAGGCTGTACAATAGAAGATGAAGGGTGATCAAGTACTGCAGCACATTTGTGCAATGTGATTGTGTGTGCGCCTGTGTGAATGAGGCAGGATCAGGTGAAATCACATTGCACAAATGCAATGTGCTGCAGCACCTGATCACCATCCATTTGCTGTTTGGCCCCACTATGACAGGATGTACAATAGAAGATACAGGGTGATCAGGTGCTGCAGCACATTGCATTTGTGCAATATATATGCATGGATGTGTGCGCGTGTGTGAATGAGGCAGGATCAGGTGAAATCACATTGCACAAATGCAATGTGCTGCAGCACCTGATCACCCTTCATCTTCTGTTGTACAGCCTGTCAGAGTGGGGCCCAACAGAAAATGGATGGTGATCAGGTGCAGTGGCACATTGCATTTGTGTAATGTGATTGCACTTGATCCCATCACATTGTGAATGGCATGTGATATATATATATATATATATATATATATATAATCACTAGAAGATGAGAACCAAAATATGAGAACTGAAAATATGGGCATTTCCAACACGTTTTTTGCAAATCCAACCATGTTGTTGTGCTTGGCATGATGAATTTTGCTAAGAATCAACCATTGGATCGTGTATTTTTGATGAAAAAATATGAGTTTTGAATGCTTGAATATTTATGAAGAATATGAACCATTGATTTTAAAGTCTTAAAAAAAATCTCATTTATGCATCAAAATTGGATGATTCAAGAGTGTGTTTTTATAAAACCAAGCATGTAGATCACATCTGTACAGTTAGATTCAAGAGAAAAGAATAAAAATTCATAAAAATTGTGGTTCACACATTAGTTCTCATATTCTAGTGACTATATATATGTGTGTGTAGGGTTGTGAATGGTGCACACAAAAGTCGAAAACTTCGATCCCCCTCACAAAATTTTACTCTATAGATTTGTTTAACATTGCTTGTTTGGTTAGGTTTATGTCTTTATTTTGTTTTTTGAACAAAATCGTGTTCTTTTGAATAATAAAAAATTTGATACATTATGGGCTGTTGATTTTTACCACCTGTAAAAATCCTTTTTACACATTGGGATAATATGATCTCTTTGTTTTTTCATTTTTCACTAAGCGAACAATGTAGAGCACATCTATAGAGGTTTTTCACTTTCCAATCATTTGATTGGACTGTCCATGGTTAATGCACACAGGTACACACGTACCAATTATATATGTGTGGCTGTGTGAATGCTTTTTAAAATTCGTGCTTAAACAACATAATCAGACGATCCAAAACATGTTTTTGATTAGACAAACCATGTAGATCATATCCACAGGGTTTGATGCTCAAAAAATCAAGAAAATGTTAAGAAATAGGTGGTTTCTACTAGAGAGTATGGTACAGTACATTGTAGTACACACAATGATACACCACGTATACATACCATATTTTTCAACAGGGTCCACTGCTTTGACTGCCACTGACACTTCCCATGTTGGGAACATGGACTGCATATGCTCCAGCTAGAACCATCCCTTCGCTCAAATGGACTCATAAACACTGACAGAGCTTTGTGCAAGAGGAAGGTATAGGTAGGCCAAGTTGAATACTTTTCAATGCAGTATAGTGGCTAAGAAATGAATTTAGAGCAGAAGACCATGAATGTAGCATTTAGGGGAGCCCATACAAAGAATAATTTATCAATACCCTAAACAAAGAGGCCCATTACTTCAGTTTTTTTTTTTATGGAAAAAAGTAAACTTTCCTTCAGGGTTTTGACTGCATCGAGGTAAATTAATGGTTTTAAATTTTTTTGTTATTAATGAAAACGTACATAATATCCTGAACTGTGATTCTCCAAATTATGTTTTAATTCAAGGCCAGTGAGTAAAGTAAAGTTTTTGACAATACATTCTTGTTCAAGTTGACAGTTCATCTCCACAAATTGTGTCGGTTGGAAACAGTAATAATTAAAACTGAAAATATATAAATGACAGCCAAGAGGTCTCTTACTCTTGAAACTAAAAAGTCCACAATAAAACTAGTTATGACATTACCTTGAGGAACTTGGTCATCTGGAAAAAATGTGCAACTTGAGTAGCCTATGAACCAAGTGGTTCTGCTGAAAGAATATTTTAGATGGTCCGGATCATGAAAAACAAAAAGGAAAAAAAAACGAAACAAAATTAACCAAGTAGGTCAAAAGTTCAGAATTGAGTCAGCCTCCTCCACAATGTCACCAGGTTTTGTGTGGTTACTGCTTCTAGCAAGAAGAAGAGAACAGATAATCCTGGTCCTCTCTGGGAAGCTAATAAAACACCCTTTCAATATAACAAGAACGCTAACCAAGGATCCTAAGAACCAAAGCCACTTTGAGAGCCCCTTACATAACCTGCCCAACTGTGTGGGAGTCAAAGAAATGGATCCAGCTTACTTGGACTATGGGCCCGTCTGGGTCTGGGTGAATGAATTAGGTTATCTTGACAAGGTTGTCCAAATCCATCAGAATTGAAACCAAGAAATGTTTATGCTTCCCAAATGCATGTCTTCCTTCTTCAGGTCATTCCTGCATCTTTGTAAGCAGTCGTGTTGATGCCCCCTACCCTATAAGGAAGAGAATAGGGCCTGACTCTCAATTCAAACAAGCAAACACACTTAATATATGCACCCCTTGTATCCAACATATGTCGGTTGGCATCCTTCACCACCCTATTACTAGTCACCTTGACGTCCAAGACCATGACCACGTATTACTTGGATGCTTGCAAACCTCTACAGTGAAAATCCATATAGAAATCCCACTCTAGAGTGCTTGTTCGGTGTTTGTGAAAGTTATGTTTTACAACTTGCACATAATTCACTGTGTAGTGCTAGTTTGGGGTTTTAAAGCCCCCTTCATATATTTCTTCGTTTTACTAGAGAAATACCATGGGTGACAACACTAAACAAAGTACAACATTTTCATTGACTGGAGATCGTAAAAAAAAAAACCATGAAACAGATTAAAACCAAGGAGAAGCAAAAGAGGAAAAAAAAAATAGAGAAAACAATGATGGAGAAGAAGAAAGAATGAACAAGTAGGAAATTAAAAGAGTACCAGCAAGTTTAGGAAGGGAGCGCCAGCTGCCATGGCCATTCTTCTTGATGTAATCGACCAGGATCTCGTCTTCTTCAGTCGTCCACGGACCCTTTTTCAACCCTTGCTTTTCACAACATGGAGCTCTCCCCATCTCTCTCTTTCTCTGTCAGGTGAAGGAGACCCTGAATTTGAAACCAAAAGAGTGCTGTGTGGATCGACTCCCTTAGCTATAAATACTCAAAATATTCCGTACTATCAGCTACACAAGCAGAGAGAGCGAGAGAGAGAGTCAATGGGCAAGAATTTAATGAGAAACGTAGGATTGGAAAACCCCATTTGCTTCTCTTTCTTCCTCAGGAGGCAAAAAGATCACAAGCAGCACGAAAACAAAGGCCATGAGAGTTCTCTTTGAGTTATCACAAAGAGAGAGAGACAGAGAGCAATGAATGAAAGGGGTCCCAGACTAGTTCTACGCTGAGGTCTGTCAGGCATGAATTAATTCATGAGCAGTTGATTCGAGTTGTACAGACTTCTCATTCACCTCTCCAGCTCGCATCATCGCGTCAGAGAGATAGATAGATAGATAGAGAGAGAGAGAGAGAGTTTGAGAATTAGAGTTTAATATCACCTCTCATGAGTGCGAAGCACTGGCCCACCACAGTATCGGCTCGTGTCGCTAGGCCCACTTTCAATCTCACGAGTCAAGAGTAAAGCTCTGGCCCCACCACAGAATCGCTCATGTGCTTAGCCCGAATTGCAATCAATTCTTGCGGTCTAGCTTTTGAATAAGACTGGGATTATGGTCATGACTAGGGGTGAACGGGTCGGATTTGGTTAGAACTCAGGTGGAACCAGACTTGTACCAAATTTTTGGGTATGGTACCGGGTAGTCTAATCGGATCCATTATAAGAAAAACCATATCCAGACCAGATAAGAACTACATGAACCAAACTTGAACAATACCCGGTAAAATCATAGTTTTTATTGATTTTTTTGGGTCTTAATCGAACTCGAGTCAGATTCAGGTCTGGTATAAAATTTCACAAACTATACCCAGATCCATGTAGTAATCGGACCTTGGGATCCAAGATATTAATCAGGTCTTCTTATTTATCACTATGCCCAGACCCTATAAGGTTTGGCTCAGGTCGGGTCCAAGTAAACCAGGCCCGTTGACACCCCCTGGTCATGACCATCTACAGGTCCCTGTTACTAACCAGGATCTTAGCCGTATGAAAAAGTGCTTATCACTCTTAGGCATAAAAAAGAAATGGTTGGTTAAGGAAAAAACATGAAAAGATCCATTTTTGCTTAACATTGCAAAAGTCATGTTTTTTTAAAACAAAATTCAGGACTTAGTTTTTTCACTAAATCTGTCAAACAGAGGCCGTATTTGGAGCAACTCATGTTTATTATGAGCTATGTCACATTGACACGGGATACGATCATTTTTATGAACTTTTCAATATGCCTAAAAAATAAGAAGACAGCCAAAATGGAGTGTCCGTGTAACATAGACCATGAGCTTCTATATTAAAATTATTGAACAGACATCGTGCATAATGAAATAAGCAAAGCATACTTATGGCTAAGGACTCTCCGGCACCCTCCGCAAGAGCTTAGAGTAAGGATGCAAACTTTTCAAATTTCAGATCCCAAAATACATTGGAATCATGACAGCCAAATTTTATAAATTTGGCTTCCTGAATCTGACCCGTTTGCAACCCTAGCCTAGAGGGCTTTCAAATAGCGCTCTAATTTTGCTTTAAGTACCAAAGGTCCATTTGTGGACTGTAAGTGTCACAGGCTTGGAAGCGAAGGTCCCCGTGACGTAGCTTCGGGCAATCACAAACACCGAAGGCAGGCCTTTTGAGCGCACAAGAACACACACAACACACGCGCACGAGCGGAAGCAAGAGTACACGTATGCCCAAACACAAAGAGAGCAAAGAGACAAGAATGCAAAAAACTTCTTTATAGATACTTCAAAGCAAAGTACATCAAGAGGGGGAGAGGGTCTGAATACACGGAGTTCTTAGGCCGTAAGGCCTTGTGGGGCACTCTAGAGTTCCAAAGAGGTATATACATCAGAGTAAAAAGGTGAAAAACATGGCGGTCCGAAACACGCTCTCCCGCCTAAGTTGGCGCCGTCCTCGACGCCAATTGTTCATGGTAGCCTTCTACAAGTTGTCGATACTTAAACATGCTGCTGGCTTTCTCCCAGGTGGCTTCACATTCTGGCAATCCCTTCCACTGCACTAAGTACTTTTTGACTTCCCCTAGATAGTTGTTGGAATGGTTGAGGATGATATCTGGATCTCTGCCTGGTTCACTAACTGTTGAAGGAGCTCGCTGCGGGATCGGGGCACGTTAAGGCATGCTCCGTGGAAGATCTCCTTCATCTTTGTGGAATGACTTCAGGTTGCATATATGGAATACCGGGTGCACTTGAAAGTTTGCTGGCAAGTCCAGCCGGTACGCCAAGTTTCCCACACGTTTGATAATGGTGAAGAGGCCATCATACTTGCGAATAAGGCCTCGGTGGTGGCCCCGAAAGATAGCTGTGCGGTCAGGAAAGAGCTTGGCCAACACTTTGTCTCCAACTCGAAATTCTGCTGAGCGACTCTTCTCATCTGCCCATTTCTTCATGCGCTTGGTTGCCTTGTTTAGATATGCCTTCGCCAACTCTGTCTGATCTTGCCAGTTTCTGACAAACTGGTATGCATAAGGTGCTTTTCCACATCTTCGCGCAGCAAGGGAGTGCGGAGTCTGCGGCTGTTGTCCAGTTGCGACTTCAAATGGACTATGGCCGGATGACTCGCTCTTTTGAAGGTTGTAGCAGAAGTGGGCCGCATCAAGTAAATCAACCCAATCCCTTTGGTTGGCACTGACAAAGTGCCGCAGGTATTCCTCCAGCATGCCATTTATTCTCTCTGTCTGTCCGTCAGTTTGGGGGTGGAAACTTGTGCTGAAATGCAAGTTCGTCCCCATCAAGCGAAACACTTCTCGCCAAAACTTGCCAGTGAATCGTGCATCACGATTACTGACGATGCTCTCTGGAATTCCCCAATGCTTAATTACGTTCCGCATGAATAACTTTGCAGTATCCGCGGCTGAGCAGGTGGCAAGGGCAGGCACGAAGATAGCATACTTCGAGAACCTATCCACAACCACATAAATTGAACTGCAACCTTGTGCTTTCAGCAAGCTTACAATAAAGTCCATGGTTATGCACTTCCACAAACGACTAGTCACAGGTAGGGGCTCCAATAGTCCACCGGGTCTCTGATTGATGAGCTTGTCTTGTTGGCAAATCAAGCAAGTCCGCACATACGCATCTACGTCATCGCGCATCTGCGGCCAGTAGAATGCACGTTCCAACAATGCCAAGGTTCTCTGTTGTCCTGGGTGACCCGCCCAAGTAGTATCATGGCACTCGTGCATCAAGCGCCTCCTCAAGGTATCTTGTCGCGGAATATATAGACGATCGCCTGCGGCGCAGAGCAAACCATCCTCTAGCTAGAATCTCCGCGTCTTTCCTTCCTTCACCAATATAATCAATTATTGAGCTATTAGGTCACTTTTTGAAGCTTCACGCACTTGTTCAAGAAGATCGCTCGTCGGTTGGATCACACTGTCATCCCAGGTGAGCAAAGCTGCAAGTTTCGCCTTTCGACTCAAGGCGTCGGCCACAACATTGGTCCTGCCTAGTTTATACTCAAGGACCATATTGAATTCTGCCAAGAAATCCTGCCAACATGCTTGCCTTAGACTCAACTTCTTCTGAGTTTGGAAGTAGCTTGTTGTAACATTGCCAGCCGAGGCAGTTCTCAACTGTCGCTCTAACTGTTCATTCTTTTGTCGAACAACATCCAATTCAGTAGCCATGATGTTGAACCGACCCAACAAATCATCAAATCTGGTGGAAAAGTCCTCCACCAAGTAGTTAAGTTTAGTGGCAAGACTTTCCACCGAGTCTTCCACTCCCTCTACTGCTGTCTTGATCTCTGCATTGAGATCTCTAAAAGCGACACAAGTTCTATTAACCAACTTCTCCATGTTGGTCACTGACCTAGTCAGCTCTGCCACATCACGCGAGATGACTGGCACCCAATCATCGACCATGAAATCCTCTTCAGCAGGAACCATACTGCTTGAAGGAGTCATGGCAATCTTCTTCGGCGCCATTGTCACTCCCAATGTCGACAAGGCTCTGGTACCAACTTGTCACGGGCTTAGAAGCGAAGGCCCCCGTGATGCAGCTTCGGGCAATCACAAGCACCGAAGGCAGGCCTTTTGAGCGCACAAGAACACACACAACACATGCGCACGAGCGGAAGCAAGAGTACGCGTATGCCCAAACACAAAGATGGCAAAGAGACAAGGATGCAAAAAGCTTCTTTATAGATACTTGAAAGCAAACTACATCAAGAGGGGGAGAGAGGGTCCGAATACACGAAGTTCTTAGGCCGTAAGGCCTTGTGGGGCACTCTAGAGTGCCAAAGAGGTATATACATCAGAGCAAAAAGGTGAAAAATATGGTGGTCCGGAACAGTAAGTATCCATTTCCATAAAGCTCTTTGATGGCAGGTGAAAGTAGGGGTGTCAACATATCAGACATGGCTATGATCATCCTTGATATTTATCCAAAACTAAACTACACCACCAAGAAACTTCACTTACCATGTGTATCCCTCTCGACACCCTTCAGACACACTAGTACGCTTCATGGACACAATAAAACTAGTGTTCGACAGACTCAACATTGTGTCATGGACTTTATCTTGTTTTCATCTATGATTTTGATTACTTATTTTATATTCACTTTTGTTCTTTTATTTTTACAATTTTGTCATCAATTATATTACATTTCAAATTTAAATTAGTTTAATGATTTGATTCTGTAAATTATAGTGATTTAAATATCTGGATTTAAAAAGACCTTTTTTGCCTTTTGCACATGTGAACTCTTATATATTTGAACTTTCTCACAAATATGTGACTCTTTTTTGCATAACAATCATTGTTCTCATATTTATATCTCTCCTATCAAATGTCAAAAACTTAGGTTTTTATAGTCGTTAAAACCTATAACTTTCATTTTTTGAGTCAGAACCAAAAACCCCTCTAGGGTTTTCATTTCTAAATTTCAAAATCAGAATAAAAACATATTTTGCACCCTCTAGAGTTGTGCATTTTTCGTCCTTATCTATACTATTTTCTGACCACTTGTACAAAAAATCTGAAAAAACAAAAAAGAAGAATAAAAGAAACAGATCAGGATGTTAGCTTTCTACTGCCACAAAGATCACCCCAATTTGATGAGCAGTTGAGAAGAAACACCTGTAAGATAGAGAGGAAGTCTACATAAAATATAGGCAAACTTGTGGAAGTCTGTATAAAATATGTTTGGACTTGTCTGCATAAAGTATGTGCGTACTTTTTCAAGTCCTTATAAAATATATGAGGACTTGAAGAATTCCACATAAAATATATTCAAACTTTCTCATTTTTTTCAATTTTAGGAAGAAGTTTGCATATAATTTTATGTGAACTTCGTGAAGTCCAAAAAAAATTGTGTGAACCTCATTTTAAGAGGGCGTATGCGGCACCCATGAAGCAGGCCGATATATCATGTGAACTTCATCAGTTTCGCGCATGCGAAGGAAGGGGTATTCCGACATTGGTTATTTGTGATTTTAGACATGAGAAGAATATCTCAAATTATGGAGTTTTTAGGGAAACATCATTTTTACGATAATTTTTCGTTTAAAATTTATACATATATTGTCTATCCTCATCTGTACTATACCCACTAATGGAAACGCCTTGTTCGATCACATTTCTTGGTTTTCTTGTGGATCAGGTCTTATAGTTATGATCTAAATGGTTTGTTTGGTCAAAAACATGTTTTAGACTATCCAATCACATTATATAAGCAATTTTTTTAAAAGGGCTTCAAAATTCAATGGTTCATAAAAACCATGGTTTCACGTCGAAAACAATTTATCAAAAGTGCATTCCTTAGTGCATAGACCAAGCTAAATGCATCGATGCAGTCAACTGATCAAATAAAACTTGCACCTATGAGTTTTATCATAGTGCGGTCATGGCCGGAGCCAGAATTCTAAACTAAGGTGGGCATAAATAATAAGTAAAAAAGAAAAACTAATTACTAACAATATGTTTCAAAAAACCAAATCAAAACCCTATTTTCTACAAACATAAAAATGATTCATTTATGCTAGTTGATAAAAAAACTTTAATTTTATAACTGAAATCAAATCACACAATATTCATGGACTCAAGTCTAATGATAATTAGAAAAAACACACACACAAAAATTTAGACTATAAACTAAATATTTATATCATTCTAAAAAACATCAAAACCCTAATTACTACAAATAACATAAATTATGCAATTTTATAACCAAAATCACATCTTATAATATTCATATATTCATGCCTAATGATAATTAAAAAAAAAGCATAGAAAAACTCCTTAAGCCATAATTAAACATTTATGTCATTAAAAAAAAACCCTAATCCCTATAAACATTATAAATTATGCATTTATAATTAATTAATAAAAATTCTTAATATTCTAACCAAAATCAAATCACATAAGATTCATGGATTCAAGCCTTGTAACGCCCCAAATTTTTAAGTCCCGAAAAGCGTGATTTTTTTGCCTTTAAATCCCTTTATAAAATTACAGCGGTGTAAAATCAATCGAGAGTAAAACTCGGCATGCTACTTTTCCTTTACATTCACATTTGAACAAGCATTAACATTTAGAGTTTTGAATATCTATAATTGAAATAATGATTTCACATGTTCTATTATTCATAATAAAAAATCAAGAATTTAATTAGAGTCCTGAGCAAATAATATGCTCTTATTCATCAACTTTCGTGAGTTTGGGAAAGGTGTGACCCGACCCCTATCACAACCTTCCGCTATCGCATGTAATTCAATCAACTCTTGAAAAACATTAAAAATTCATAGGGTCAAACAAACATGTCTTAGTAGGGTAGAGCTACACTAAGCAATTTACAAGTAGGAATCTCTTCAAACTTTCATGCACTTATATTTCAATTTTGATAATATTCAACAAGTATTACAAGTATATAAAATAAGCAGAAAATCACAACAGATAACCGCTATTCATCATTCACTTAAGTAAAATGCATGAACAGTTAAATACGTATGAACTTATCAATGCAGAAACCCTTCTTATGCATGAATAAATTATTATCTTTGATTATCTTTCTTTTTTATATGATGTATGCCATGCCCATATGATGCACATACAATTAGGTTTTACTTGTTAGCCCTGGTGGTACCACACAGACAATAATTTGATGAAGGACCATGGCTCAGGCATAATTTTATACAAGGGTGGCTTTGGCCTGGCTAGGTACATTTCATCAGTCTATATGCAGGATGCCAAGATCGAGAGATACTCCCAACACAATAATAATATACTTGATGCATCAGATTTTTCTCATGAGTTCAGTATTCTCTACGCTGCAGACTATGTAGAGGCTTTCCCTCTCTTCGTGGGTGGGGAAAGGATCAACCTTCCATGCTCAAACAATATCCACAAAGCCAATATGTACTGCTTACCCTCTCTTATTAAGCCAATGATTTAGTATTGTTGTTTTATTTATTTGCATTAGTATTTTTCATATAGTACCATAACCAAATTTATGAAAGCTAATTCAACTACTTTAGGACTCATATTTGCAAGTTTGAATAGGTATTAAATGATCTATTCATACATCTTGCTCAGTAAGCATGTGCACATATGAATAACTATCATGATTAGCTTTCATATTTTTGCATGCATAGCAACAATTTCAATAATATATTACAATTTATAGTTTCAGGATTCTGTCAACCTGATTTTGGAAAAATTTACAGAAAATGAATCGCATTTTTTTTTTGCAAACACATGTGTTTCAGAAAAACAACCCAAAAAACATAACTGGAAAATTTATTATAAATAAATCAGAAAAATTCTGGGACTAAACCCTATTCAAAACAAATATACGACTGTCCCTGTTTTCTGTAGAAATAATTTTCCGGCTTCGGAAATTTCTCCAAACTTCCAGATAAATCTTTTCATAAAACCCTTTTTATAAGACCATCTTATATATGTTAGGATTCATCTAGTTTTTTCTTGATTTATTTTGATCATCCTTGATTAGGTCTTTAAGGTCCTCAAAATTGTGGGTTAGAACAGTCTTGCAAAGAGAGCAGAAAATTTGTACTACGTTGCAAGGAACGTTTCAGCCTCAATATGAACCTAAACAAAATAAATTAAAATTTCAAGTTCAAGCCCTTGATGTATAGAACACTTCAATAATTTTATTTGAATTTATTGGACTCGTTATCAAAGAGATATCGACTTATTTCTAAAATAGGTTGAGATTAAAAATGAGGATAGGAATAACAATATTCATCAAGAAAGAGCAAACTCAAGGTAAAAGTCTATCTAAATCACGATTTTTTTTTATAGTCTAAACATATTTTCATCATCATCAAATAAAGATTTACTCATGTCTAGGCTTAGCTTGCTAAAACAATAACGAATATCGCCGAAGCATCGTAAAACTACCTAGAAATAACTCGAATAAGATTTTCGTTAAGCAAAAATCATAACAAACCATAAACAATCATGAAACATGAATTGTTTACATAATAACATAACGTTTAATCATGCTAAACATAAAATACTCTACCCTAAATGCTTATATCATCTTTCTTTAACAAGAACGATCATAAACCCTATATTAATAGTCATTTCTTGAATAAACTCTTAGATTCTGAGAAAACCCCAACTCTGTTTGACTATTACAGAGTCTGTGAATTTTTTTTTGTATGGATAGACCTAAAAAAAATTTAGACCATAGAAAACTTTGTCAGCTTTCTGATTCCTCAAACCGTTCATTAAAACTCTTCCAGACGAGGGAGATACGAACATTTTGGTACAGACCTATACTTTTTCCTTCCAATTGTTACAGATTCGTGCTCAGTCTATGAATGGAGCCCAAAATTTTGCAATGAAAAATTTTGTTAGCTTTTCAACGCAATAAACTGCTCATTAAAACTCCTCCAGATGAGGGAGATACAAACTATTTATCGGTAGGGTGTCAGGTCGAAAAATGAAAATGAAACATTTTTTGAAGAACCTAAATTAAAAAATAATATTTTCTCAAAAAAATAACCATAGAAATTCATAAATTTTTTACAGAGAATTAATATTATTATTATTATCTATAGACCCAAATCAAAATATTCAAAAAAACAATCAGCTACCATGATCAGCTACCATGGATCTTTTACTGTTTTTATGATTTTATTTTTTTAAGAAATCAGTTTGATGAAAAATAATTTTTCTTAGGGTTTTTCTTTCGAAAACTCCTTCCCAATACATGATCCGACAGTCCTAAATCGAACCCACATGTGAGAGGTATGATCTAGGGTTTTTACTCATAAAAACTCAAAGGTTTTCATACCCACAAATGTCGGTTTACATATAGACTATAAAACTCCATACCTTAATGACAAGAATCGATTATGAGAGAATAGATGGCTCTCCTCGCGCAAACCAGTCATTCTACACCAATGAAGTACTCACTCAAGACCTTCCCAAGCTTCCTCAATATGCATGGGAGCCTCCTATGCTGGACCACGTTGAGAAGACCCAATGTTTAAGTGTAGGAAAGAAGAATAAGGGAGAGGTTTTTGGGGGAGAGAGAAAGAGAGCTAAAAGTATGACAATAATGGATGGGAGGGGCGTGCAGCCCTCCTCTAAATATAGGCATTGCTCTTTAGATCAATGGATGAAAATAATTTCATCCCTTTGATCTATGGGTTAGAATAGAGTGCTAATTTTTTTTCTTCATTTCTTTCTTGCCAAATAAGCAAGTTGACTAGTCAATAATAGAGTTTTAATTTTTTGTTAAACAACTTATTGTCTTCTTAGTTCAGCCCTCAACTTCATTTAGGACTCTCTAGAGGTGACGCCACCCCTATGGATCCCTCTAAAAAATTGTCCTCCTCTCAGAAGTTTTAAAAAAAAAAAACTTTTAATTGCACCTAATAACTAGTTTTTTATTTTAACATTTTTTACTTATATTTTGGTATCATATTCTAAATCTTTATTTTGGAGTGCCACATAGGATGGGGCAGCCCACCTATGGACTCCTACAATTATTAATTTTACATAAATTTTTCATTTTATTCTAATAATAATAATAAAATCCTCAAAAAAATATGGGTGTTACATCCAACACCCCTTAAAGAAATTTCATCTTCGAAATTTGGTTAAGGTAACGTGCCCAATAGGTATGGATGCTTCGCTCTCATATCCGCCTCAGGCTCCCAAGTACACTCTTCGAGCCCATGGTGCTGCCATCGAACCTTCACTAACAGGATTGTCTTCTATCATAGTACCTGATCTCGTCAATCCACTATCTCAATGAGACATTCTTCAAGCATAAGGTCTTTTTGTACTTCTATCTCATCAAATTGAATAACGTGCATAGATTCTGGTACATTCTTTCTCAACATTGACACGTGAAACACGTCGTGGATGTTGGAGAACTAAAAAAAAAGTGTGAGTCTATATGCTGCACCTCCAATCCTTTCAAGGATAAGGAAGGGTCCGACATACCTCGGTCTCAACTTTTCCTTCTTTCCAAACCGAAACACGATCTTCGTAGGTGAGACTTTGACAAACACATGGTCTCCTACCTCGAAAGTAACCTCGCGATACTTCGGATCTGCATAGCTCTTTTGGTGGCTCTGAGCAGTCAAAAGTCTTTTTCGAATCAGCTGAACTTGATTCAAATAATGTTGCAAAACTATAGGTGATTTGATCATTCTTTCCCCAACCTCGCTCCAACAAATAGGGGACCTGCATGGTTGTCTGTACATTGCCTCATAAGGTGCCATACCAATACTTGAATGATAGCTATTATTATATACAAACTTGACTAACTTCAAGTATTTACTCCAATTGCCTTTCCACTCTAAGGCACAATTGAAGCATATCTTTAATAGTCCTTTCTGACTGTATATTCGTCTGTGGGTGAAATGCGGTGATAAACTTAAGCTTTGTTCCCAAAGCTTTTTCAAGTTGCCCCAAAATTTGGAAGTAATCCTCGGATCTCTATCGGAGATGATCGAAACAGGTACTCCATGAAACCTGATGATCTTTTCAATGTACAAATCTGTCAGGCTCTCCAGCATCTGATTCGCCTTGATCATTAAAAAGTGAGCCGATTTCGTAAGTCGATCCACAATCACCCATATTATATTGTACTGCTGGTGGGTCCTAGGTAAACCTACCATGAAGTCCATGGTGATATCTTCCCACTTTCACTGCGGAATCTCAATCGTCTGTAGCATTTTGCCAGGTCTTTGATGCTCTATTTTGACATGTTAACAAATTAAGCATCTCGATACATATTCAGCAACGTCACTTTTCATGTCGTGCCACCAATAATCTCTGAAGGTTCTTATACATTTTTGTGCTTCCCGGGTGAATGGTGAACTTAGACCGATGTGCTTCATCGAGAAGTTCTTTCCTCAACTGAGGATCCTCCAGTACCCAAAGCCTATGGCCATACCATATGCTTTCATCCTCCTCTAGATGAAGGACTGACTCATCCTGCTTGCAAGTTGCAACCGTCTTCATAAATCCTGGGTCATTCTTCTACAGAGAAATGATTTGATCCGTAAGTTCTGTCTGAACTGCCAAACTAGTCATATGTATGCGGCCTAAGTCAGGAGCGAAAGGCTTCCAATCAATCAAATCTTCTAGTAATCGCCACTCGCTACTAATAAGGCTTGCAAAGCTCTCCATTTTTCTACTTAAAGCATCTGCCACTACATTGACCTTTCCTGAGTTGTAAGATAAAGAAAAAGTGTAATCTTTTAAAAACACTAACCACTGCCTTTGCCTTATGTTGAGGTCCTTTTGCGAAAAGATGTATTTGAGACTCTTATGATCAGAGAAAACCTCAAACTGTTCTTTGTAAAGGTAATGTCGCCACATTTAAGTGCAAAGACTACTGCAAGTTCCAGGTCATGCATGGGATAATTTGGCTCATGACCTTCAGTTGACGTGATGCATCTATCACTCTATCGTATTGCATCAACAGGCATCCTAATCTTGTGCCTAATGAATCATTGTACACCATAAACCCTTCCTGTCCAGACGGTAAGGTGAGAATTGGGACTGAAGTAAGCCTTTTCTTCAACTCTTGAAAGCTCTCTTCACACTGTTGAGTCCATACAAACTTAATGCTCTTGCGAAGTAGCTTTGTCATCGGTGTAGCTATCTTCGAGAAATCCTGTATGAACCTTCAATAATACCCTGCCAGACCAAGGAAACTATGAATATCTGATACGCTCTTAGGTTGTTTCCAGTCTAAGACTGCTTCCACCTAGTTCTACAATAAGGTTTACAAATCAAAACAAAATTCTAAACAATATTGGGTGCCACAAAATTGATGAGATAAGTTACCATAGCAGGGTCTACTAACACCCCATCTTTGAATATCACGTGACTCAAGAACATAACTTGATTCAACCAAAACTCGTATTTCAAAAACTTAGCATATAATTGATGTTGTCGAATTGTCTTAAGGATAATTCTCAAATGCTCTCTATGATCTTCCTTGCTCTCTAAGTAAATCAGGATGTCATCAATAAACACGATCACAAAAAATCCAGGTAGAGCTGAAAGATCTGATTCAACAGATCCATAAATATTGCAGGAGCATTGGTTAGCCCGAAGGGCATCACCAAAAATTTATAATGGTCATACCGTGTTGTGAAGGTCGTCTTATGCATATCTATCTTCTTGATACTCAATTGATGGTAGCCTGATCGTAGGTCTATCTTCTAGAAGACCTTGGCCTCAAGAAGTTGATCAAACAAATCATCGATCCTCAGGAGAAGGTATTTGTTCTTGATCGTCACCTGATTCAATATGTGATAGTTAATGCATAGGCGCATTGACCCATCCTTCTTCTTGACGAACAAGACTGGCGCTTCTCAAGGTGAAATGCTTGGCCGAAAAAAGCCCTTGCCCATCAATTCTTGCAGCTGCTTCTTCAATTCCTCCAACTCTATTGGGGCCATACAGTAGGGTGCTCTAGATATCAGAGTCATTTCAGGCACTAACTCGATTGCGAAAATGTCTGCATAATCACGAACCACGTCCAAGTCCTCTATTTGAGTCGTATCGAGGTCTATCAACAACACACAAGCCAAAAATTCCTCACAACCCTCTTTTATACAACATTGTGCCTTCAATGTCGAAATCATCCATCCCTTACTTTCCTTTTTACTCGCTTTATACTCAAGTACAGGTTGGTCTGGGCGAGTAAACCAGATACGTCACTCATGACATATCATACAAGTATAGTCAAGTATAATGCCCGTACATCCAATCCATGCCAAGGATAGCATCATAGCCCACCATATCCAGCAATATAAGATTGGCAGAGAGGCTCTACCCTGATATTAATACTTCTACCTTAGGCAAGAAGGTATGAGCACTAGAACTACTGTTTGATGGCATGATTACCTCTAAGACATATCTCAGTAAAATTGTTGTGATGTCAAGTAACTTAGCAAAGCGTGTAGACATAAACAAATACGTAGCGCTGATATCCAATAAAACCTTAGCATCAAACTTTGTAATAGAAATAGTATATTTGATAATGTTTGCGTCCTCTTATAACTCTTTCGCAGAGGTCGCATAGACGCATCCAGTGGACCTTTTCTGTCCCTAGGTCTGAGGCTGTTGCAGCTGCTGAGAAGGCCCTCGCGGTGTAGAGGTCGCTCCCATTTGAATCGGCTCCTTAGGACAGTCTTTGACAAAGTGCCTCATATCTTCGCATCTCATACATGCGCCTGTTAACCTACGACAAACTCCTGGGTGATTCTTGCCACAATGCTGACAAATTATGACTGGTTGTTGTGGTTGACCACTCCCTTGAGGCCCTTTGGCCTTCTTTACAGGCGGCGCTTTACTGGACTCGGTAGTAGGTCTAGGGATTTTGTTACGCTGCCCTTCGACCTGTCGAATCGCTTGGGCTGAGCCTTCCTAGAAGACTCTCAGTCATCCTATGACACGATAATTGTCATTACTATTTCTTTAAAATTAAGCTAGGAACTTAAGGATTTTAATTCTTTTTCCTACCTGAAGCATCGTGGCCATCTCAATGGCCTGGTTAAGGTTCTAGGGACGACTCGTGAGCACTCGGGTCCTCAATCCGTCTCGTAGTCTATGGATGTACTTTTTTACCCGCACCTCATCAGTAGTGTACGTGTGTGAGCATTACTTCTCTAGGTGCCAAAATCGTGTGGTATACTTTGCCATTCTACTGGAACCTTGTTTGATATCCAAAAAATCTTGCATCTTGCGGTCTCGAACAAACCGGGAAAAGTAGGTGTCCAGAAACATCGCTGTGAACTCCCCCCATATGAAGGCACATTGCTCATCCTGCATGTAGCGTACCTCACGCATCGTCTCTCATCAGCTATTGGCGTCACCCTGGAGCCGATAAGTGGTAAAGGAAACCTACTTCTCAACGGGAACCTCGAGAATCTCGAAGATCTCGCCAATCGCACAGACCCACTCCTTTGTCATGTCAGGATGCTCCTTACTAGTGAAAGCAGGAGGGCTCAATTCTATGAAGCATTTGTAAGATGCTCTATGAACCACAACAGTAGGTGGTGCTGCAGGTGCATGTAAACACCCCAAAATTTTCAGGTTTATCCCTGGACACCCCTCTCACAGATGTTGACCCTCTATAGCACAATGTAGGAGTCTAACCCTAGGTTCATTCCAGTTTAGGTGTTATTTTATCCTATTTTACCTATAAAATTATCATTTTACCCCCAGGTCACCTTAGATCCATGTCAGTTAGACCCGACCAAGCTCATTTTAAGTTAAAAAAGGTTAGAATGTCAGTCGTTTCTAGCTCCCCTAAGCTCACGATGAGTAGATCCTATTCATTTCTGATTATTTCAGCTAAAATTGATTCATTTTACATGAAATAAGCTCATTTCTAGCTCGAATTCAAGCCAATTGTTCTAGAGACAGTTAATTCTAGTAGATCATATTTTTCTGTGTCTAACTTGAGTTCACTAGGAGTTTGAGTGGTCCAGTTCTAGTTTAAAGTTGCTTCTCACATTGTTGGAGTTCATTTTAGCCCATATTGGCTCATTTCAACTAAAATTGAGCTATCCCTAGCTAGAATTTAGCTTGCTTAAGCTCCAGATTTAGTTCACCTCAGTATAATCGACATCCATTTCAGCTCAAACCCAACACATTCTCGGTACTCACTTCACTCTATAGTGAAATTCTCATCATTTCACTAAGAATTGTGTCATTTCTTGATCACCTGGTCTAGGGAGCTAGTTGAGTCAGTGTCTTTTTAGTTCATTTGAGTTTAGAAACCCTAGAACCCAGTTCAATCTAGTTCAATCCAGTTTAAACCAGTTCAATCCAGTGTCACTCTTCACCTTGCAGGGCAAAAATTATTTCTCAGTTATTTTATTCAAAACATAAACTCTGTCAATTCTCCAAGCTGTAACTGTTCCCAATCTGCACTCGAATTAGTTTCTTTATTTGATATTTTATTTATATCTGAGATGCAAGTCATATTTTAATTTGGATCGGATCTGATACCAGATCTGATATCTGATATCCATTATCTATTCTGAACCTAGATCTTTTATTCAATTCATTTTATTATCTATATCTGGGGTCCAATTTATTTTCTGAACCTGAATTATCTCATCAGATATCTAAAATCTAATCATTTGCCATCTCAAATCCGTTCTTCAATTCAGAATCCATTTATGATTTAGGACTCACTTTTTAAGTTCATCTCTGATCCAGGAGCCATTCCATCTGTTTTATTGATATCCAAGATTCATTTTCCAATTCTATCCAGATTCTTTCATCATTTTCGAATATGGGTTAGAGTCATGGTCTGGGATCCAGATCCATTTATCATCTTAAAACTTCAGATCCAGATCCGAATTCAAATCTTTTGTTAATTTCAAACCTAGGATTCAAAATTAATCTTTTAAATATAAAACCCAGTGCTTTACATTTGATGTTTTGAAATGCTTTTCAGAAAAATATCTTTTCAATGCATCAGATCTGGATCTGAACTGGATTTCAATTTGAACTTTTATCAGTATCGATTTATAAAATGGATATGAGATCCAATTCACCTCAGATGGGACCCACATAGGTGGCATCACTTCTTGATTTTTTTCTTTATTTGATTATTTCAAAAAAAGAACAAAAAATTCAGGACTTTGTTTTGACTTATTATCCTTTATTTTTGTTTTTAACTTTTTCATCTTTATTTTCATCTTGTTTTTAAAAACCAAATGTGGGACCCACCCAGGTGGCGCCACATTTGGAGGTTTCCATATTCATTTAAAAACCATATGTATTTGTTCTGTCTTGATTACTCCTTTGGGTATACGAAGGAAAACATCGTATCTGTGAAAAATACCACCAGCATTTATTATTCTATTGAGTGTGATAAGCGGGGTACCTACAGACTGAGTAACAACCTCATGCGAGCGGCCTGTGGCTGAGAAAAACATCGCATAGGCAACATATTGCAATCCAAACTACTGTAGTAGTTGGAGATTACCACAATTGGTAACCTCAACTTCCATAACTCTAAGTGACTAGAGGCTAGAGGACGTCATTTGTCCTCAACGTGTCATAAAATTGATCAGTCACTCAGGGTTGTACCATCCATCCTCTCTAAGGTGAACTGTTTGTGAATAGGCTACCAGGTAGTTTATCTTTTTAGGCTTTAATTAGTATCATTCTCTCCTTTTGAGGTACTTAGGCACATCGACACGGTGCTCCCCGCAGGGAAGCACAATCACCATGACGAGGTCAGCCCGCCCATTCATGTGCTCTAGCATAACTAGGCCAAGAGGAACACTTCGCTTGTGAAGGCGACATCAACACATATTAATTTCGGGGTATATGATATTTTTGAACAAGTGAGCTCATCTCACGAAATGGGTTCAATGCCCAACATAACTCGTCATGGAGTTTCAGCATGAATATGATATCAAATACAATAATTCATACCCCTACTGTGGTGCTCCAAGTTCCCTCTTTCTTTTGGGATGAATCAAGTGTCGAATGTGTAACATGCATCATGAGTTATATGAAATACACATGCTTCTATTTGATCATATTATGCATGTTATGAATCAACCACATGTTTAAGACACTTGACAACAAAGCATACTTCATATTTTAGTTCAATGACATGATATACCAATAGTGCATGTGGATTTTCAGAACTTACAAGCATGCTATAATGATTCTAGCCATTCCAGATTTTAAACTGTCATTTCAGCAAGACATAAGTTATTCCACACTTGCTGCCATAAACATTCAATCATGCAGAGAAGTCGCAACCCACGAAGTGCTGCCATACATGCCCAAAACTATAGAGAATTGCAGCAAGAAAAAGCATTGCTACAAGCACCGACATTGCAGGAATTGGTAGCAAGCCACACGCTGCCAAGAGTATTACACTTGCACAAGATTGCGACAACGGGGTGATGCAATGTGTGTCCAACCAAGCAGAGAATTGCACCTAACGATGTGCTGCCAAGGAGAGCCAATCCCGTAGAAAATTTGCAACATGCGAGGTGCTGCCCGCATGAGCCATTCCTACAAAAAATATCGCAGCAAATGAGGTGCTGCCTTGGGTGCATTTCGTAGAAAAATTGGCAGCAAATGAGATGCTGCCAAGAATGCCAATTATGCCGAAATACACAAGGTAGTGTTGCCTAATGTGTGAAATCATGCAACCTAAATCCCTAACAGAATTTCTCATAATGGTGGCCCGTGCGACGCACCAAACGACGCATCAACATGGTTGCTACCATGCACGTGGTTCTACCATGATGCAAGTTGAACCTGCGGCATTGGTTCGTCACAATGCCTAAAACTGAAAGGCCAAAAGGTGGTGCTCCAAACGGGCTTACGAAGGGCTGCAGCCAACTGAGCAGTTTGCTTAATGAACCAGTAGCAAGGTTCGGCCGCAAGCTCTCTCCTACACCCGCCCGAACTTGGAACAAAAATCTGAACTCACGTGTGTGCGTGTGCAGTCAAACCAGTGCTCAAAACATCCGGTTGGGGGCTGGTTGCGAGGCCAAGGAAAAGAAAATGCACCACCTTAGGCCCACATTGGCAAGGTGGGGTTCAAACCAGGCGGTCCGGAGAGAAACACAAGCGGCTAAGCTGCTCGAATGGGAGATTCACAAAAAATATAAGGTATGACACTGAAATTGAGGCTGGTCTGGACCTAACCCTTGGTCCAGGCCTGCCATGACCTTAAGTCATCCAAACCCACCACAAAAAAAATTCAGTGTGGCCATGGATTGGTCTGCAGAGGTGCTAGGTGGAGCTGGACTGGCGCCGCCCAAACAAGTAGGGCACCCCGACTGCATGACTTGACTGGGTCAGGGGTCACCGCGGATGCAAGGTCAGCAGCTGGCCCAAGTAGGCTTGGGTTGCTGCCACTGCATGGCAGAACACACGCCTGGTCGGCACCAGGGCCTGCTGGTTCTGGTTTGCCAGAACCGTAGCCCATAAGCGAGAAAGAAGGAAGGGAAGAGGGTCGGATTGGGTGTAGCCTGTCGTTCAGTCTGAACAGGTTCCACATGGGCATGCAGCCACACGGTCCGGCTGAGGCTCGTTGTGAGACATCTGAGCATGGCGTTGGCAGGGTGCGGCCAAGACTGTTTGAGCCATCCGGCCTACACACTGATGCACGCCCAAGTCAAAATGGTAGAAGAAGGAAAAAAAGGAAAGGGGGTAGAATATGCGGCGAGCTGGGGGGTGTTGGAATCGGTATCCCTTGCACCCAAACATAGCAAGGGAGAGGCCAAAGATATCCCAGCCAAACCCACGCTGTTGGTCCTCTAGGTGTGAGGCTACTGTGCCGGAAACAATGAAGTGCCCAAGGAAGAAAAACAACAAGTCCGCAAAAACAAAAGAGAATCATCGTGCGTGGGTGAGCAAGAAATGTGGATAAAAACAACAATAAAAAATGTAACCCATGGAGGGTTCTAATCCGCCTAGCTCCCACGCATGCATGACATGCATTGGAGAGCATGGCTTCATGATAGAAATAGAATATTTGCAAAAATGGCAGTTATGGAAAAAAAGAAAACCTCACCTTGACCATGGGTTTTTTCACAAATTTGGAGAAGAGGTGAGCTCCCTTGCTTGAAGTGTAGAGGGGAGTCCCCAAATGGTACCCCACACCACACCCTAGCATGAGGGAGATGGTCGGCTCCAAGGGAGAAAAGGACCACGGTTGAGAGAGAGAGAGAGAAATTGGCTCTTTCTCTCTCTTCTTTCTCAAAAGTACACATTTATAGTATAGGGTTTAGGAGACCTGGTTGAAACTTAATCAACAAAATGGATGGGTGGGGCTATTCCCACTCAAGTGTCACGTCCTTCTAGGCAGTGGCATACCTGTAAATATCCCATCTTTTACTATTCATGCACTATTCACGCATGCTCTCTCTTGCTTCATCATTTTATTCATTTTATTTATTTATTTTATATCATTTCAAAGCTTAGGCGTGGACTGCACTCTAGCGTGCGCCCATGCCCACTTGAGTGACGTTAGCCCTATGCCAACGTTTTCTAAAAATATTTTCTATTTATTTTTTTTTTTTTGTAAGAGCACAACCCTTCTAAAATTTTAAATTCTCGGAAAGAATGTTTTCTATATGCCAAACACGGTCTTGTTTTTCTCTTTTTTTTGAAAGATCTTTTTCTAAATTCATGCAATGGCTTAGTCCTTTCTTAAAACCTCATTTCTTATTAAAATATCAAAATGCAATGGATTTAAGCGTTTAAATAAAAAATTCAGAGCCTTGATTAATAGGGCTATATATATATATATATGTATATATATTCATGCTAAAATTCCATCATGTATTAAATTTTCTCCAGAAATTTTATGCACGACAGTGATCGTAAATACTGTTGGGTGAGCCAACATAGCTAGGTCTCTGATGGGCATTTTCCCGTGTAAATATAAAAAAAAAACTTTTACAATTCCCATGTCATAAGCATATATATATTTATTGTGTATTTATTGTGTCCTGTTCTTGCATCTATATCCATGTGACATAGAACCCAAAATTCATGCAACAAATTAAAATCCAAGTTTGGATTTTTGAACCAATGAAATAGAGTTGGAATTCATATCTGAATGTTAGAGATAATGGAGCTACTAATCTATCACCAATGGAGCTCCCCTTCTCTGGTAGGAGCAGCTAGTGCACGTCACCTTGTGTTGGGTCGTTGCAAGTTCAAACCCCAATGGTACGATTTTATAACTAGTGGGGTCTGCCTAACCTCAGCTTACCTATCAAGAAAAAAAAAAGAGCTGCTAATCTGTGGGATCGGGTTGTTGATCGGAAGTTGGACTACAGTCCAAAAGAGAACAAGATAGAGACTACGGTTTCCACATCAAATCAGTAAATAAGTTCTAATGACAGTCATGATAAAGATCCTCACAAGATAACAATAGATAGGGAAACCTCTGGAAGCCGTGAACAGCTGAGGAGAGATTCTTATCTTCATGGGAAAGCAAATCCAAATGAGAAAGTTGTAAATACTTGCTGTAATGATATTGTAACAGATCCCTTAAATTAAGGGAACACATTTGTATTCTCTTTTAAATACATTGGAGAACTCTCTCGTTGAGTCTTGAGAGAGAGAGAGAGAGTCATGGTAGATGTAGGTTCAGAAGATTGAAAAAACAAGTTTTAATTTTACACATAAAAGTTCAAACAGATGTTCCTAGTCTCAACATAAGTCCAGCATTTGGAAAATAATCTAATTACTCAAATATAAATTCAATCTAAATATACAATTAGGTATTATTTCTTGTATGGAAGCAAAGTCTCTGATTCCAGTAGGATGTCACCAAACTCGATCCATGTACACATCTAAGTGCAGGTACCTGGAATAAGCATTGTTGTTGTTGTTGTTGTTTTATGACGAGTAACCCTGGCCGAAGTGAGAAAAAACCCAGGTGAGGCTTTACGACCACCCTGCCTTAGGTGGTCTACCTCTGAAAGCTGCGGATATACCTGTGCACCAGCAGTGGCGGAGCCAGAAGTTTTTCGTTGGGTGGGCAGAGTTTGGGTCTCGGGGACAATGCTATGGTCTTGAAGGATGATCCATTTATTCGAAGGACAGGGCCGGCAATCAAATGAGGCAGGGAAGCAGAGTCCTGGCCGACAATTGAGGGACAGGGGGGACAGGGGGGGGGGGGGCAATCGGCTCTTGGATCGTATAATTACAACATGCGAGCAAGTTTTTTTAGCGTTTGAAAAATAAATGGCCTAGAACTTTCATTAATATTCAAGCCTCAAAAAGTTATATTTTTTTTGTCTGAAATGTGTTGGTTCCTAGCAAATGTGATATGTGGAACACATATGTGCGGTCAGATTTGTGAAAGTAGTATAGGAAATATCCAGTTTGTACCCAAATTGCATATTTAGTAGTTTGTATCGTGTATCTATTTTGTGTGTGGTTTTTACTTATTTTTAAAAAATGTTTTGCGTTGTTGATGCATTGTACTTCAGCTAGGCAAAAAGTATTTTTCTTTAAATTTTCTTTGCCAAAATTTTTACGGGATCTTTGGAAAAGAGTGATTTTTTTTCAACTAAGAATGTTGTTGAAAGCAATATTGGTGAATGGTGACTGACAAGTTAGAACAGGTGTGTGCACGTGCAAGCACACACAAAGCCTTTCTTAAGATATTGACCTTTCTCAATGTTGGTTTATGCAAATGAGACGATTGTCATTGTAAATTAGGCAAATTATAATGAGGACGAGAATCAAGTCTAGGATGTCGTGGTAAACAAGGAATTGAAGAAATGCCTGGCTCACACATGCCCACCGCCCATGCTTAGGTTTCTAATTCTGGGGTGGGCGACCGCCCACCCCTGGCTCCGCCACTGTGCACCAGTGAAGGTCTCCTGCATGGCCAGTGGGGGTGGTCGTGAGGGTGCTGAGATGAACCAGTAGGTTTGTTATTATCGAAGTGTACTACTATTCTTGGTCCAAGGACACGATCAGTCTTGCCTTCTAGATTTTGTTGCACTTGGAGCCGGGTCAAATCAGAGCATGACCCCATCCTGTTTGGGCTGGATCTCAACCCGTAATTCCCGTTTGGCCGGATCTCAACCCATAATTCGATTTGTGGTTTGTCTCTTGAGATCCATTGGAAAGGTGGAGCTCTACTCCATACAGCATCTTTATATGATTATATCCCCTGGTGTTCTCTCTTGTTGCTGCTATTAAAAGCTTACAGTTTCACTTTCACCTACTTGACCTTTGAAAAATAAAAATTCCTAAGGTTCCGTATACGAAAGCCTTATTTCATCATTTGCTTTTCTTGATTGGTCAGGTCTCATAAGTTGATGTTCTTGCAATTTTTCCATTTTGTGAATTTGTCAAAATAAATTTGCCATAATGTCAATTTATCTCCTATATTTGTAGAAATCATTGCTAGCACCCTATGACACTCCATTTTGGCAATGTGCCCCTGGTGACACAAGCCAACACGTGCAGACATGGTTTCATACTGTCATTATTTCAATATTTTAAATATTTTTTATTGTTTTTATTAATGTTTTAACAAAATGTATTTTTAAATATTAAAATATCAAAATGCTTTGTATTGATTACAAAATTTAAAAAATTCCATGTCATGGTATCTCATTGTTGAACTTGCAAGTGAAGCCGGCATCACGTCCTCAAACCTATTTGTATATTTGTTTATGCAACTGAAAATACAAAAAAGGGGGAAAAAATGATAACACAGCCTGGTTTCACGGATAAGTGGGTTCGAGCAGGGTTATCGAAAATGCTATAGGAGGATGGGAAACACGTTTCCGGAACTGGAAACACCAAAAAGTGTTGGGAAATGTGTTTTTCACCCTAAGAAAAACATGTTTCTCATGCGCTTTTCACATATTTCTCAACTGTTTCCCTTTTGTGGGATACATGTTTCTCACTATTGGTAAGTTCTTTCTTCTTGTTAAACGTTTCTCAGTCGTTTTTCAATTCATTTCTCGGTTCCTTTCCCGTTTCTGTTTTCCCCTTTCTGGCAACCTTGGGTTCAAGTCACCTTTGCCAATAATAACAAACATTTGAAACTGTGACTTTATTTAGTCATTATAGTTGAATAGTAATCTAACACAACTTAGTTGAACCATTGTATAGGAAATCTGAACTTAAGCTAACGGTCACCTTGAGAGTGGTACTGAAGGAAGACCACTCAAGGAATCAAGCACAGGTGGTAGAAAAAGTTTAGATTTCATGAACTTGTTCAAGTTCCATCTGATGCGAAGTATAACTGAAAGTCTATAAGATACCCAGATCAGCGGTGAGTCTTTCTAGTACAAGACCATAATGGTGATGTTGGACTAAACGCCTAATGAGAAAGAGGAGCAAGAGAATCTCAAAAAGCAGAACTTTCACAAGCCTAAACGAAAATAGGCAAGTTTGTGTGGTTGTATGCAGAATTGTCAAATGCATCTGTTTCCAAATTGAGTTTTAACCACAATCACTTCTTAGCACGGTATAGATAATAGAACCATGTCAACAACTCCCCATTCATAAATTTGTCAATCAAAAGACATGAACCATTCTATGGTGTCCGTGACTCCCCTGGTGAATATGCCTCTGTGCACCAAGCTGCTGCCCGCGGTTCAATTGCACACTTTAGTTTGCCGCTGCACCTGATCTGCCCTTTATCTTCTGTTGGGCTCCATAGCTGACGGGTTGTACCCCAGAAATGGAGGGCAGTCAGGTGCAGCGGCACACTCAAAGTGTGCAATGCGATTACACCTGATCTGTGCTCATGTTCCTTGGCGTGTCTTCATCATAATAGGTAGAGAGAGAGAGAGAGTCATGCATAGTTACCAGGAAGCTAAGAGGATCCAAGAAGCGATGGGCGAAGCGGAAGTAGAGAAGCTGATGCTAAAAAGTAGCATGAAGCATGTTCGAAAGCAATTGTAGAAGCGTGTGAAAAGTGAGAAAAAAAACATGAAGGAAACTAAGAGAAAATGAGTAAAAAAAAAAACCAATAACACAAAAAACAAAGGAAATCAGTGAAAAGAGGAGAAACAAATGAAAAATGAAAAGGATGCCAAAGAGAAGCGCACTTCTCCCAAATGAGAAGTGAGTTTTTCCCGCGCCTTCTCGCTTAGAGAGGCTTCTTTATGGATAACTACAAAATCCCATCATCTTTCCTTCACCAAACCATTTAAAAAGATGTTCAGTGCCATGTGAAAGATGAGCAAAGTTCATGAGCTCCATGAAATTCTTGCACTTGGTAATGTTTAACTTGCAGGAACGCGATATTTGACACGATGCCCAAGTGCATTGACCTTTAGACTGGTTTTGGGAAGACGTTTCGTGTCATGTGAAAGATGAGCAAGTTCATGAGCTCCAACAGTGTGAAATTCATGAAGTTGGTCATAATGTCCAACTTGTAGCAATGCGATATTTCACATGCTGCCTAGGTACGCCAAAAGACAAGCGCATGCTGCAACTAGGGATGGCAGTGGACCGGGGGAAAGCGGGGGCCCACCCCGCCTCGCCCCGTTTGGACTGGGGATGGAGGGCATGAAACGGGGATGGAGGCGGGGATGAAGGTTAAAATTCATCCCCGTGTGGGGATGGACTGACACTTTCCCCCACCCCATCATCGCCCCCGCCCCCGCCCCGCCCCGTCCCGCCCCCGTCCCTTCATATTTTATCTTCTCTTACTAACTCTAACCCTATTTTATCAGTCGGAGCCTTCGCCTCTTTCCCTTCCCCATCTGCATTCTACTACCTATGCAGGAACCGGCATCTCGAACACCCGCACTTCATCGAGGTCCCCGTTTCCTCCTCCCACGGCCTCTTCCTTAAAGGTGATCGTGAACGGAATCGAGTCCCCAAACAGGAACTCCCAAGATGGGTTTCTATGTTTTATTTTTTTTTCTTTCAAGATTATTGATTCTTACCGGTGGTTATCTTGTTTCAGATTTTGTAGATCGTCTGAATGTTCTAAGAGGGAAGGGGATGCCTGCATTATACTTGTGGTCCTGCAAAAGGTATGAAAATGAACACACAGAACTGGGATTTCTTTGGTTGGCACCATTTCTTTCTCCATTCTTTCATCTTTTAAATGTAAAATTCCCATACCCACTTAATGTTATTCTCAGACACCTCTATTTTCTTTGATTCTGTGGCTAACAATGCTAATTAGGTATTTTTCTCTCTTTTTTCTTCCTTAAATATTGCATTGGAAAGATTAGGGTTTTGTGAATCTTTCTCTTGTTTTTGTGAAAAAACAAAGGCTATAAGAACGGGTTCGTGTGGCACAATCTCTGTGAAGACGATTTGATCTACCCCACAAATGAGAAAGAGTATATTCTAAAAGGCTCTGAACTATTGGAAGAGATTTTGTCCCCTTATGGTAAGAATTCTCATTTTTTTTATCAGTTTAACTTATATGTTGTTCGCGATTCATCTTTTTTCTTCAAATTCTTGGTCTGCACCTTCTTTTTTCCTTCAAAATTCAAACTACCAACATCATTTTTTTCTTCAAATTCATGACCTCCATCTTCAAAGTTTAGACTCTCTGTTTCATAGATCGCCAGCAACACCCATTGCCCAGACCAAGCAACATCGAGGATCCTCTTCCTCAGCATTCTCCTCTCCCAACTTCGGAAAACTTATTAGATGACTTGTGGCCAACTTATTAGATGACTTGCAGAAGTAGGGGACGGGCGGGGCGGGGGCGAGGATGGGGGACGAGGCGGGGTGGGGATGAGGCGGGGGTGGGGGTGGGGATGGGGATTAGTATTTTGAGACGGGGCGAGGGTGGAGGTCCAAAGTCTCCCCCGCCACGGGGGTGGCCAGGGGATGAAGGTTACATTTTAGAGACGGGGCAGGGGTGGAGACCTTGTCCCCCACCCCGGTCCACTGCCATCCCTAGGTGCAACACTTTTTCCCTTTGCTAACTAACGGTTGAAGCTCTACTCATTTGATCAGCAAACCAGGATGACTGGTCGTTCTGAGAACCAGAGGGAAGTCATGTGTGCACTTGGCTTCCAAAATCCAGAAGTGTTGTATTTGTACTCGTACTTTAAAGTAATCGGGTTCATTTTATAGGCCAAAGCATCCACAAAAGAATTTGTGCATAATTGCCTGTTTGGAATCTAGGAACTGGGATAGAAGTTAATGCCTTTGGCAAAGAGTTGGTCAAACTATCACCTAGTGGCTATTTGGAAACTGTTAGCCGGGATGGGAGTTAATGCATTTGGGATAGGAAGTGGCATTGTATTTACACTAAAGCATGGAATTGACAGCTGCCATTTCCTAAAATGCCACTTCTTATCCCAACTACTAGTTTCCAAACAGGGCTTAATAAAACAGAGAATGACACATTTCCTTAAGAACTTTATAATTTCTACTATTCTCTCGATGTCAAAAATCATAAATACCCAACCTCTTTACCTTTTGCAATTGTGAATTGACAGGCTATTGCAATAAAATTATACCGCTCATCGACTACTGCAAACTCTCATTTAAATTCAGAATCACACATTTTCTTATGCGGACCTCATGAACTTGCATGAATATATTTGCGCACATCTGGTTAGACTGAAATCACTAAAATAAAAAATATCCTACTTATTTATATATATTTTATGAATTCGCATAAACATAAGCGAACCTCCACTTGAAAAAGAGTATCTCAACATTGCAAATATCTATAATAAATATTTGCAAATTTATTACATATATTGTCATCGACTTTCTCAACCACTTGATTTACCATTTAGGGTTTACTATGTTTAGAGTTTTTTCATGAATATATATATATATATATATTTATTTTATTATAAATGATTTATATTTTTTTCTTATCTTTTAGTTAATATTTGATGTTTGTGGGTTTACTGTGCACAACCATTGAATAGGGTTAAGAGTTTATTGTTGGTAGTTAGTTTTCAAAGTAGTTATTGTAGGTAGTCATGTTAATTAAATGTATGAAGTGTATATGGATGGGTTTTTTTCACATGCTAATTTCATTAGATGAATGATATGTTGTGCGGTTAGTGTAGGCAGTTAATGATAGACTTTGAAATTGTTAGAGTATATTACCATATGACTGATTACCCTACACTACAAGAAAATCGTGGATTAGCGACGGACTATATCCATCGCTTATCCGTCGCTAAATTGTTTAGCGACGGATTAGCGATGGATAGAGGCCATCGTGAATTTTTGCTCGCTAATTAGCGAAAAAACTTATTTGTCGTTAATTTCGTCGCTAATTTGCGACAGCTTAGCGACGGATATTATCCGTCGCTAATCTGTCGCTAAATTTAAAAAAAAAATAAAAAAAAATTTGATCCCTGTCGGGCGGTAATCCGGCAGCAATAAGTCGGACTTATACCGCGCCCGACAGGCATCACACAGAACGATCGCTCTGCCTCGTCGCCAGACTTGTATCATCCTCCGTGAACTGGTGCTCTCCGGCGTCGCTGTCCTCCGTGAACCGGTGTCGTCGTCCTCCGTGAACCGGCGTCACCGTCCTATGTAAACTGTCCTCCGTGAACCGGTGCTCTCCGGCGTCATCGTCCTCCATGAACCGGCATCGCCTTCCTACGTGAACCGGCGTCGCCGTCCTCCGTGAACCGGCATGCTCTCCAACGTCGCTGTCCTCCGTGAACCGGCATGCTCTCTAGCGTCGCCGTCCTTTGTGAACCGACGTCGTCATCCTTCGTGAACCGGCATCGCCGTCCTCCATGAACTGGCAGCGTCGTCCTCCGTGAACCGGCGTCGCCATCCTCCAGCGATCACTCTGCATCATCGCCGTCCACCATGAACTGGCTTGCACAGCGATCACTCTGCATCATCGAAGTTGGTTTAAATCGAGCGCGGTCGATTTAAATTTTGAACGGGGAGAGAGGGAAAATTTTGCGCTCGGTTTAAATCGAAAATTAGCGAGGGAATTAGTGAGGGAATTTTTCCGTCGCTAATTAGCGACGAAAAAAATCCCTCGCTAAAATATTTTCTTGTATTAAGAATTAGCGACGAAAAAATTGTTGTCGTTAATCCGTCGCTAATTAGCGACAGATTAGCAATAAAACAACTTTCATTGCTAATCTGTCGCTACTTAGCGACAGATTCATGAAGTAAGTTTTCTCTAGCTAATCTGTCGCAAATTTGCGATGGAAAAAATCCGTCGCAAATTTTCGTCGCTAATTAACAATTTTCTTGTAGTGCTACTTGGTGATCTATAATTATCTAAAACAATAGTACAACAACAACAACAACTACGCCTTCATCCCAAAACAATTGGGGTCAGCGATATAAACCAAAAAAGAAAATCATTTTGGGTCTTCCACATGAATCCTTTTCCTCCAATCATTTCTATCCAATGCCATGTCCTCGGTGAGGTACAAAGCATTCATATCCTTTCCGATCATCTCCATCCAAGTCTTCCTAGGCCTACCCCGACCTCTTTTAACTAATCTATTTTCCCATTTCTCCAACCTTCTAACTGGAGCATCATTAGGCCTTCACCGAATATGTCCAAACCACCGTAAACAATTCTCTCGCATCTTATTTTCAATGGGTGCAACACCTACCTTCTTACGTATCTCCTCGTTCCGAATCTTATCTCTTATTGCATTTCCACACATCCATCTAAGCATCCGCAT
This sequence comes from Nuphar pumila, assembly GCF_984573655.1. NCBI lineage: Eukaryota > Viridiplantae > Streptophyta > Magnoliopsida > Nymphaeales > Nymphaeaceae > Nuphar > Nuphar pumila. Next base: position 86,359,209 of record NC_143261.1, on the reverse strand, counting down.
CTCAGCTACACTCATTTTTTGAATATAATGTCTCTTGGCAGCCCAACATTTTGTACCATATAGTAAAGCGGGTCTAATAGTCGTCCTATAAAACTTTCCCTTCAACCGCAATGGCATTCTACGATCGCACAGCACTCCAGTTGCACTTTTCCATTTCATCCACCCAACCTTTATCCTATGATTTACATCTCCATCAATTTCTCCATACTTTTGAATGATGGATCCCAAATATTTGAAAAAATCATTCACCGGTATTTCTTGCTCACATCACTACACTCCCATCCCTACTTCGTTGCTTACTAAACCGACATTCCATATATTTAGTCTTACTCTTACTCAACTTAAAACCTCTAGCTTCCAATGTCTGTCTCCATAATTCTAACTTAGCATTAACCCCAGCTCTAGACTCATCAATCAAAACAATATCATCAGCAAACAACATACACCACGGTACATTTTCTTGAATTGATCTCGTAAGCTCATCCATCACTATCGCAAATAGGAAAGGGCTTAAAGCAGATCCTTGATGTAACCCAACCGTTATCGGAAAATTGGTTGTCACCCCTCCACAAGTGCGGACATTGGTTACTACTCCTTCATACATATCTTTAATTATACTAATGTACTTGAGAGAAACACCTTTCTTCATCATTGTCCACCAGAGAACGTCCCTAGGTACTCTATCGTATGCCTTCTCTAAATCAATAAAAACCATATGCAAATCTTTATTTCTCTCTCTATATCTTTCAATAAGTTGTCTAAGAAGATGTATAGCTTCCATAGTTGATCTACCAGGCATAAAACCAAATTGATTCTCCGATATCGTGACAACCTTCCTCAACCTAGACTCAATCACCCTCTCCCAAAGTTTCATAGTATGACTCATGAGTTTTATACCACGATAGTTTGTGCAATCTTGTATATAACCCTTATTCTTATATAAAGGCACCAAAGTACTCTTCCTCCACTCATTAGGCATCTTATTTGTTCGCCAAATCAAGTTAAAAAGATTTGTCAACCATTCTAAACCTTTCTCTCCCAAGCATTTCCAAGCCTCGATAGGTATACCATCTGGGCCAACTGCCCTTCTTGATTTCATTTTCTTCAAAGCCTCTGCAATTTCATTCTTTTGAATCTTGCGCATGAAGTCACGATTTATCTCATGAAAAGGAATGGAGAATTCTCCAAGAACTTGAGCATGACTATCATTAAATAGCTTATCAAAATAATCTTTCCATCTCTCCTTAATCTCCTCATCTTTGACTAAAACCCTTTGTGTTTCATCTTTGATACATCTAACCATACCCAAATCCTTCGAATTCCTATCTCTCATCTTTGCAAGCCTATAAATATCCTTCTCGCCTTCTTTGGTATCCAACTTGTCATAAACCTCTTTATATACCTTAGCCCTCGTGTTTCGAACAACTTTTTTAGCTTCCTTCTTTGCTATCATATACTTCTCCAAATTCTCATTATCACGACTCTTACTTAGATTTCTATAACACTCTCTTTTAACCTTAATAGCTAATTTGACATCCTCGTTCCACCATGATGTATCCTTACCTAGTGGTGCACCGCCTTTAGACTCACCCAAATCCTCCTTACCCACTTTTCTCATGCCACCCGCTATCTTATTCATCATTGATTCTGAATCCTCCTCCAAACACCAATTAGCTTCCTTAACTACCTGCTCTACAAACATTCCTTGTTTAGCTCCTTTCAGTGACCACCACTTAATACTAGGATCTATCCTATGTCTATCCCTTTTGCGGCATTGTCTAATTCTAAGATCTAAAATTAAGACTCTATGTTGTGTAGCTACACTTTCTCCCGGTATAACCTTACAATCGATGCAACAACCCCTATCTCTCTTTCTAAGTAGGAAAAAATCTATCTGACTCGTATTAACCCCACTTTTAAATGTTACTAGGTGAGACTCCCTCTTCCTAAACCAAGTGTTTGCTAAGATCATATCATAGGACAAACAAAAATCTAAAATCCTTTCTCCACTTTCATTTCTTTCTCCTATACCATAGCCTCCATGGATACTCTCAAATTCATCCCTACTAATGCCTACATGTCCATTAAGGTCACTGCCGATGAAAAGCTTTTCTCCATAAGATATCCCTTGTACTACTCCATCTAAATCTTCCCAAAATTGATGCTTAATGGAATCATCTAAACCTACTTGAGGTGCATAAACACTAATAATATTAATAATATCCGTACCTAATACTAATTTAATAAGTAAAATTCTATCACCCTTCCTACGGACCTCAACTACATTATCTATAAACTGACGACTCATAACAATCCCTACTCCATTCCTATTCATATTTATTCCTGTATACCAAATCTTATATCCCCAAGGTTCTATCACTTTAGCTTTCTCACCTACCCATTTGGTCTCTTGAAGACATAAAATATCAATCTTTCTCCTACACATAACATCTACTAACTCTACCAACTTACCAGTTAAAGACCCTATGTTCCAAGTGGCTAACCTAATTTTATGGTCTTGGACTAACTTCTTTACCCCCACCCGTCCAACAAAGTGAGGGAACCCTTGCCTATTTGACACCACACCCGGGCGCCGGTGTGACGCGTCGCTTCTGGGCGACGACCTAGCAACCCTTGCCCATTTATCACTGCCTCCGGGCCTAGAGAGTACAGCGCGTCGCTCAGTAGGGAACGCCCCAACGAAATTCTCATATTGGTTCATTTTCATAGGATATGACAAAGTTTTTATGCTGGCTGTCACAGGCCTACCGCAACCCTCCTCCTTTATCCGGGCTTGGGACCGGCAGTGTATAACTAAACAGTTATACACAGGCGGAGTTAATTATCTAAAACAATAGTAACTATATAAAATTTATGGCTTTAATGTATCATAAAACTAGATATGTGAAAGAGTCAATGATCCTCTAATACAGTTTTTTTTTCAAACCTAGATACCCAACATATGGATGGTTGTGTTAGACGATGATGATGTGAAATCAATGTTATTTCATGGTGGTGTTTATTTAGTTGCTTGCAAAGCTAAAGAAAAAGTGGAGAATGTGCATCTATCTCAGGCACCATCTATCGATTTGAGTCCTTTGCCGATCATCCAATTGTCTCAAAGAGTAAACGATATTGATGACAAGTTATAATTTTGATGTAATTTATGGTTGAAATGTAGGTATGATGATGAATGTGATATTTTGATGGTTAATCTTGAATGTTGAAAATATAGGAATATTGCATGCATATAAGTAAATGAAATGATAAATACGATGAATTTTGATTTAGTTTATGCAACCAAACAATTAATTATCAATAGAAACGGTCATATTCACAGTGAAGAATTGGATGATATTGATGATGATGAGTATATCATGTTGATAGAAGAGGATGATGACAATTATGACATAGGACAAATAATGGCGAATGAAAGAGATGCACCAATGGCATTTGAAAAGTTGAACCCTTGGTATGTTGTATAATTATATAAACATTTATTGAGCAGTATAACTTGTTAATGCTTTTACACTAATGAGATATAGTTGAATAGGTTCTTATTCAATGTATTCTCATACAATGAAGAGCAATTGAAAATCATTGAATCAGAAACATCTTATTTGTATGACCAATATTGTCGCAAATTTTATAAAAGTCATGTGATGAGGAATAACTATAAAGCAAAATTCTTAAAGAGCTGTAATAACAGAGTTATTGTCTTATGCATGAGGAAGAACTCATAGATGATGGTTGATTACCCTTGAAAGATACATTGCACAAAGATACGCAGAGTAGAGTTCTTTCAAGTGAAGAAATATCAAAGCAAGCATACATGTGGTGGATCAGTTGGCAACCTTGTAGTGGATAAAGTATCTTCCAAGTGGATTTCAGGTGTTATTCACAAATGCATGCACGATAACTTGAAGATAACTCCAAGAGAAATCTTGAATGACATCAGTTGCGAGGAAGGTGTGGATGTTTACTTACAAACAATAATGGCGTGGACAGGAACTGACTAAGGAGGTGCTATATGGTTCATTCAAAGAGTCTTTTAAGATGTTTTCCGCCTATTTGGATCATCTAATGAAAGCTAATTAGGGATTGCTAGGGTATATTCAGACCAATCAGAAAGATCAATTTCAGTACATATTTTTATCCGTTTGTCCAAGCATCGATGGGTTTTTCAAATGATGTCATCCAATTCTTATGATAGATGACATGTTCCTAAAAGAAAGATATGTGGGTATATTATTGTCGGTCCATAGTATTGATTCTTGTGGTGAAATATTTCAGGTAGCATTTACAGTTGTTGATAAGGAGTCTAATGAGTCATGTGCATAGTCTTTAGAGCATCTAAAGCATGAATTCATATACTTCAACAAGTTTATAGAGAGAGAATTATTGATAGTTATCTCATATAAGCATCAAGGTTTAAAATATGTTGTTTCTCACACATGACCTACATGTCATGTTGGATTTTGCATAAAGTATTTGATGATAACTTTTTGAAAAAAAATTGTTCATCACTCAGTGCACTTTAGTGGAGTGCAACTCGAGCAGCTAGAAGAGAACATTATACTTATTTTCTTCAAAAAAATAGGAGTAAAACAAAGACGCATACAATTATGTTGTCATTGACGTGCAATCGAAACATTAGACTAACAATCACTTTTCAGTGAAAAGATATGGGTATTTAATGTCTAATATAGTAAAGAGCTTTAATTTGTATATTCTCGTCATACGTGACAAACCCCTAATTTCTCTTTTTGAAAGGCTTTGTCTTATGATGATGAAACTTTTTGATAAAAGAAAGAATGTTGAGCATCATATGACAGACGTTGCGGTGCCGAAGGTAAAAGAAAAGATAAAAGAATTGAATAAAAAAGGCACAACAAATACATGTGCAAGTAGTGCATTGGCTTCGACATCGGTACGAAGCCAGTGACTAGTCTCATGGTTACAATATTGATCTTCAGAAGCACTTATGCCCATGTAAAGAGTGACAGGTTAGCGGGATTCCTTGCGAACATGCGATCACATGCATTTTATATAAAGGCATCCTACCAGAGAATTACTGCAATAAGTTCTTCACAGTTGAATTATATCGAGCTGTATGTAATCAATATTCATTATTTTTGATGACGGATAATGTCTCATACATCACTCAATCTACTCTTATAGTTGTCTATCCATCAAAAGTAGTCTGTAAAGCAAGGCTACCTAAAGTTAACAGACGAAGAACAAAACACAAGGTTGTTGTGCTATACAAGTGTAGTGTATATGGTGAAGTTAGCCATAACAGGCGAGAGTATGTATAATAGTATGTTAGAGTACATATGCTTTGCAAAATATAGGATTTATTGATTGTTGTTTAATGAATTGCTTCTTTGTATGTATATCGAGTGTTTTTTAATGAATTACTTCAATGTCTTATGTCTTCTATGTATATTTTAAATAGTTTGAGATGTATATTCGTAAAGGTTGTCATGACAGAAAGAGAACCAAACTCGCTTGAGTTTCGAAAAACAAGGAATAAAATATAGTGCATCAGGTATAATCAATATCCCGAGTTATGTGTGTATATTTGTCGTACTACACATGTATGAGAATCTGATACAATTTATTTTATTGTTAAGAACAGGTTGATGAAGAAGAAAAAGTTGTGCACCAGAACACAGAAAAGCCGAAAAAAATATGAATTTGGCAAATAAACTCTCTTGGCAAGTGACATAAGTGTTAGATTTGCATGTTCAGTTGTTTCTTTTGTTATATTTACATATAAACTTATTTGAATCTAACATAAATGTACCACACTGAATTTATACTATGTCGCATCTAGCAAGATTTATAGATAGACTTTAAGTGACTCACAACCAGGACAGAGAAAGAAACAACGTGTTGAATACCCTTTACCTTGCCGTGTATTTCTTTGTGAGTCCAAAAAACAGGGTTTATATTATTTTTCTATCGACTAATAAAAACTAACTAGTAAACTTTGTTTGTTCATAGCAAATTATTGCAACTAAAGGGCAGTGAAGTGGACAGATGACTGCTTGGAGAGCAAGGACTTGCCGTATCATTTTCTTGAAGCTAACAAAGTATTACTTACACAACTTTGCACTTACAAAACTTAAATTTCCATGTGCACAATGACCTTAAACTAGTTTTATGTTGCAGCTCTTAATTTCTTTCAACTAGGGCAATGAGCATTAAGTTCTTTGAAAAATAAACATGAATGAAAAGGACTTCAGGCAGTATAATTTCACGCAAAACACATATTTAGCAGATAAGAACCTCAAACAAATAGTATGATAATATAACTTATTCAATAATATACTAGCTTTGTTATGTGTGTTTGTTATCTGGTTTTCTTGCATATGTGTTGCAGATCTATTTTTTTGCGCAAATTGGGCTTGACTATTACAAAGATTGGACAATGCAGGCCATGGAGGATATTTCTCAACAAGAGAATGAGTAATTACTTTACATTTGTTTATTAACTCAATTTGTATATTTACATGTTTTTGACTTGGTATATGATTGTTACAGGTATGATTGTGGTATATTTGTTCTAGTTTATATATAGTACTTGGGCATAAACTGAGAATTGAACTTCACACAGGTATATATTTATGTCACTTTTTCAGTTCTTTGGAATGTTAGTGGTAGTTAGTTGTTCGCTAATAACTCTTTTTTCAGCAAGATGTCATAGATATAAGGAATCATATGATCAACCTTTATAAGCATACGAAGAAGAAGGCTTCGAAGGGTACAAAAGCCAATGAAAAGGCAGAAATTAAGAAGACATTAGTCAGTAAGGTGTTGGATGTCGATGTCTCGATAGTAGAGTTGTGGACAATTATGGGTTCATTATAAATTTGTATTGTAAACTTCAAACAATAAGGATATAAATGCACACATGTATGAGCTATGGACACTATTGATGTTTTTTTGTTATTGTTTGTATTGTATTGTTTACATTTGGATTTTATGATTTGTACATGCACACACACACATGTATGAATGAATATGTGTGCCAACATGAATGAATGTATGAGCATATACGAGCATGTTCATTTTTAATAATTGAATGTTAATAAATTTATGCAAATATTTACTGGAATGAGGAAGTCTGCATAATTTGTTAACTTTCATAATTATTTTATGCAGACTTCTTCGTCCTCGAAAATATTTGCAAATCTTATGCAAAAATTATTGAAATGGGGAAGTCCTTATAAAATAATTATGGTAATTAACAAATATTTATGATAATGACACAAATATTTGTCTACTTTCGTAGCTATTTTATCCAAAATGCCAAGTTTAGCAAACATTTTATACAAACTTCTTTATTCTGCATAAAAGATTTGCGATGATGAGACATGACAAATAAATATTTGTCTCATCATCATAAATAATTGTCTCATTACACAATTATTTTATGTGGCCTTCATCATCGCAATAATGCCTAATTTTTGTAAATATTATATGCAGACTTCTTCCTGTTGATATTTGTTATTTTTTGTAGTTATTTTATGCAAACATTCTCATTCTAATAAAAACCCACTCATACATATAAATTCATTCAAATGACATTATATAGAATAATAGTGAGTTACAATGTAGATCTTTTACATAAATTTACAAAACAATCACATGAAGTCACTGTTGTGGATGCTATCAATGGCGATCATAGCTTTTCAATGACTTTATTTGTGTTCTCAAGAAGGCCAGCTTAACTTTGCATCATATCCTTCAACATGCAATTCTCTTCAAGTACAAGAGTCAATTCTGCTTCCGATCCACTTAAGGTCTTTTTGTGTCTCGCCCTAACTTTTTTCTCCTCTTGAAAGGCCCTCTTTGCGGAGGGAGAACATGCAAAATGTTGAACTACAAAATCATCATTGGTACGTGACGATAAGTTGATGTCTTCTCCGCCCTTACGTCAGTCTTCAAGTTTGAAGAAGAATACCGTGGGGTAATCCTTCGTCTGATCCTTTATGGAAAGCGACAAAAAATTGTTAACTGCGTGAGAGTGACTCGATGGTTGTTGAACAAACTCAAACTATTGGATAATTCGGCTGACCATTTGGCGATCAAGTTTATTCATGTTATGCAATCAAATATCCTTCCTCGCAATGTCCTTCACCCTCACAACCACATTGGCATTCTTCTCCTCATCCATTTATAAATGGTTAGGCCTATATACATACACTTATAAAAGAATATAGAAAATATCAATAATACTTATGTCTGCCCTAGTCAGCTTGCAAAGCAATGCAATGCATTCAGCATGTCTCATGTGAGGACACACCAATCTTCGATCACAACCCTCTTTGCTGCATGACCAACTACAAATTGCGGCACGTGAAAATTCATAGACAAAGTCGTGCATCTAGGGCCTTGCAATGGATGTGTGCTCCCATATCCAAATCTGCAAAGATTAATACAATGATTAACAAGAATTAATACACAATATGTATCTATAAATCAAAACTTTAGGATTAATATACAGTATGCAAGTATAATACAATGTTAAATAATGTATGAATTTAAATCAAAAGTTTAGGTACAATGAAGGAATAAATACCTCCACCAACATCTAAGCAACATTTGTTGTTCTACTCCTCGTGCTCTTCAAACTTACATACAGGTGTGCAATTGAGGCTGCTCTTCATGTGTATTGATTGATACTATCCAGGACTTGCAATAATTCGATATACGATGTATGAATCAACTTTCCACCAATGTCGATGAATAAGCATGAGCCAAAAAAGTAGAGCAAGAATACTATCACCTCATTGTCCACCCTATTGTCGTCCTTCCCTCCAACACATGATAGCTTTGCCTTCATTCTCCTCACCCTACTGAGGTTATAGTGACTCCTAAGTCATGAAAACTTGATCATTTTGCTTTTGAATGCATCATATCTTGCTTGAAAGTGCTTGAAATCTCTCCATCGTTGTCCACTCACTATCTCCCAATGGCACTTTAGTCTGGTGATTCATGTCACGTCCTCCAACTTGATGGTCATCTCAAGATCTCTAAAGTAGAATGTGTCAGGTTGTTGGATTCCAAAACTGTATAACAGCCTCTAAGAGGGGGTTTCATGGAGTGATCTCCAAGAATTTATGAAAATGCATCTGATCCAGCAACTCCCTTACTTCATCTGTTAGTGTTACGAACCAATGGTATGGTTGGTTCTAATAGAACCGGTGCATATAGAATGTTGACACTTCTGAATCATTTGGTTGCAGATCCTGCAATTAAAATTAATTTTTCTAAAATCAGTCAAATTAATCATTAAATTAAACATACATAAAAATATGTATTTTTACATGTTTCATACATACCTGGCAAACTAATCAATTGCATCCATAGATAGTAGCAACATTAAACTAATCAATGATTGAATGTATATATATTGATGATTGAATGTAAATTGACAATGATTACAAAATGACAAATGAACAAAATATTTGTCCACGAATACCAAACCTTCTTTCCCAATGTGACCTCGTCCTTAGAGCTTGCGCTTTCTCCTCCGTGATATCAACCTCGAACTCCTGAAGAGGGTGCACATTAAGCTCAGTCTTAGGGTTCACATCCAATACAGCTACATGACCTTCACTCACATCCACTTCTTGAGGAGGGACCACATTAACCTCAGCCCCTTGGTGAGGTACCTCATTTGTCATCCCCATCCCCATCTTGCCACTGCCACTCTAGGTAGCCGCATTTACAGCTTTATCTATCCAGGCATTGAGGTTAGCAATAACCTTAATGTAAGCCAATGAATCACCCTACCTCTCCTTAGTTGCTTTCGAGATCGAAGACAAGAATGCGCCTACAAATTGACTAGCCTTTTCTGCACATGCTCCCTTAGATATGTGTCATTTTGAAATTTGTAGTTGTTGTTTTTGTTATTTGTTGTTTGAGCACAACTTTTTGTGTTTATTGAGGGTGCATTTTTTGTGAATAAACATTGAACACCCACAATTTTGGCTTTCGATTTGGCTTCCTCTCTATCCACATGTGAACAGTAAGTCATGCTTGCAAATGATCAGAATGACCCAGTTCGTAATTCTTTGTTGGCTTTTGTTGTTATGCTCTAACACTAGAAGATGATGTGGGTGTAGATCCCTTCGGCACAATCTTCTCAGTGGTCATATTGTATTAAACAAATTTAAATTTTTCTACAAGACAGAATATTGAAAAAGAATTACAAAACACAAACAAACTATTTGTGATTATGAGTAAGTCCCCAAATCAAACAGTATTCTAACACGTTTATAATACAAGGTATGCAATGTATAAAATAAACAAAGAATCGAAGGCAAGCATGTTGGGGAACATTATTTGATTCAGCCATTAAACATGTGCTTACCGAAAAAAAAATATCGTCGATGGTTCAATCGTGATGAAGTATCGCCTATGAATAGTTGTCAAAAATAGTTGTCATAACAAGTCGTTAAAGGAAAGCAGGTTGAAGACCACAAAGAACCCTAGTTTATGCAAAAATACCCCTGAGGGTGCAGACAACGAGTTCATATATGATTCGTGAACTCTATAAAAAATATAAAGTATTACATATATGTCATAAAATTCATAAATATTTAAGTAGAATATTTGCGATGTTGTGACGTTCAGTTTAAGTGAAGGTTTGCACATATATTTATGTGAATTCGTGAAATATATGCAAATAAGTAAAATATTTGTGATTTTAGTGGTTCCAGTCTAATCATATATGCAAAAATAAATTTATGCAAGGTTTTTATTATATATTCGAATAAGTAGGATATTTGCAATTTTAGTGATTTCAGTTTAACCGAATGGAACCAAATAAATTTATGTGAGGTTCATATTATATATGCAACTAAGTATGATATTTGTGATTTTAATGGTTTCAGTCACACCGAATGTTCGCAAATAAACTTATGCGAGTTCATGAGATCCGCACAAGAAAACATATGATTCTAAATTTAAGAGAGAGTTTGCACTAGCCCAAGCAATATAATTTTATCACAATAACTCATCAATTCGCAATTGCAAATGATAAAAAAGTCTTAACAAGGTTGAGTATTTACAATTTTGGACATAAAGAGTAGAAAAAATTGTACATTTTTTAAGAAAATATGTCAATTTAGTTGTACAATACGGTCCGCTAATAAATCCTGAGCAAAAATATTGGAGAGGTCTAACTCTTATTATAGAGGATAAAAAGGGGCATGTAACTTAATTAAGATCTGTCGCAAGAACACCATTCTTTGTGCAATTTTCCGTCAAAATTTGTATACAAGGGGACACAACACCGGGGTTTGTATCTCTCGGAAAATATTTAAGATATAATCAAACACTGCAGTTTGACAATTTTAGGTAAAGCTATGACCAAAGGAAAGCTGATCCTTTGGGACCGAATCAAGCTTGACCAAATTAATGAACTAGGCCACACTTAAAATCCAAACCCTGTTTCAGCTTAAAATCTGCTGAAGTGACGCACAAGCATAATAAGATGGCCCTGAGCTCATACTTGCAGAAACCCCTGATAGCTTAGAACCTAAAGAGATGCATTCTAGATTAGAAAAAGGAGTCTTTTTTGTTCATGAGGTCAATGCTCTAGTATTTCCACATACATTGATGATACGGTCCATTGGTCAAGTGCACATGACTAGCATGAACAAAGCTTATTCAGATATCACACAACCAATTTCAGTTTTTTGTTAACGGTTCTAAAAGCTCAGAATCGTTATGCTACAAATTATTGATTGATTGCGAAAGTTAATTAAAGAATTTTTGTTGCTTGCATTGTGAAATCTAATTATTCGGGAAGATGTAAAACAATTCTGTCGCTTGATGAGAGTAGGCTTGTCATGAGAAAGCATGTGTAATTTTGGTCATCACCCATGCTTGAATGAAAAAAAGACCACCACCAATGAATTATCATGGCCAGCTTACTCTCATCAATAGATATCAACGTAAGATCTCATTATCAGGGTTGGGTTTTTCCATGGCAGGGATATTCTCCCCATTTCGTTTGTCAGTAAAATCTGAAGAAAAGCCCGGCAGGTAGAGATTTAGCAAAAACAAAGAATATACATAAACTGTACGTAAAAATATGACATAAAACAGTAGGAAGTCAATATCTGCAGTACTATCATGATACAAACACAATGTTTTGTGAAAAAAAGTGACCTTACAAATATCACAATTTTATCAGAATTATTTCATCTGTTGAATATTTGCAATAAAATCAAGACATCCAAAATATCGCTATAATATTTCACATGGCTTGAAATGTAAGGATCATGCAACAGATGGTAGGACCATGAATCCTCCCTAGAAGAACAAGTATATATTTTACTGCCATCAAGAAAAAGGAGCCCAAGATTCACGAATACTCTAACTACAAACTTAAATGTAATAGCAAGTCTAGGTTTAACATTGCAAATAACGTTTAATCTTCAACAATTCACCAGGGGGAAATTCCATAAAATTCTACTAAAAATGGTCAGAATGGACAACCACATAATATCCACTGTCCATGAGAGTCAGATTATCTAAAGATTATAGAAGAATAATCAGCACGTACGGTTCATCACAAGACCCTGCATTCCACCATTATCTCCCCAGAGTGCTGCTATAAAATGTGCCTTGCATATCATTGCTGGAAGAGGCGGTGCCTTGGTACTGGGAAGATCACCCAAAGGGAAAAGGAGTAAGCTACTAGAAAGTTAAATTTTTTTAAAATGAACACAGCTGAAGACTTCTGACGAAGCTGACCTTACAAAGAGATATGTACAAAACACAGGATCAACATCAACTCCCCATTGCTGAACAAGGAAACTACTTGTGAATCAGCTGCAGTAAAGTGCCTGATCTATCTGCGGTGGGATTGGCTTTATCTCAGTTCCAAGCTCTTGTTCAATCCTGTACCTGTTAAAAAATAAACACCTTGAACCACAAGAGAACTCACACTGATGGATCAAACTCAAGCTGGTAAACCACAATTCCAAACCCAGAACCAATTTTGGTGACAGAGAAATCACAATTCCAAACCCAGAACCACAAGAGAACTCGCACTTTATGTCAAAGAAATCACTGATCTTTTGGTGACAGAGAGGTGCAACATTGACTCTGCCCTATTTTGGAGCCCTCAGTGTAAAACTCCAAGGGCAGTTCCCCTTGGGAAAGCTTTCCCATGTGCTTCAGCTTGAGCACGGGGTGCACCTCCCCAGGTTTTGAAATCGAGATGTCCCTTCATCTCAGGACAAATTCATCTCAGGACAAATCTGGCCACCCCCTAACTGAAAAAGTAGTATTTTGTATATTACATATGTCATACCGAATGTATCATGTATTCTGGGTCTGGACATTATACCGGGTCTGGATATTGTACCAGACCCGGACCCAACCCAGACCCATATTGTATATCAAAACATATAAAGTCATGTTCTAGGTCACAATTTCATTATTGAAATCGTGACAGCCGCAGCCCCTCTTCTCCTCTTCTTTTCTCTTTCTCACAAAAGAGATTCTAGTGAAGAATCTCACATGGTATCAGAGCCAAGATCCACCTAGGGTTTGAAGCAGCTTCCAAAAGGTGCGACCTGACTGTTTCAATCAAGAGAGGTTCGAGGTTTCCTTATTTCTCCCATCTCTTCTTTTCGTAAGTCTTGTTTTTTTTCTGTCTAGAGGATTCACGTCTCACGTGAATCCCTAAAATCATCACGTCTCACGTGAATCTCTAAAACTATCTTATTTCTTATTCGTGTCTAGAAGGATCACGTTTCACGTGAATCCCTAAAATCGACCCATCTTCTTCTTCGTCTGGAATATTCAGATCTGGTCGTGCTTCTGCACCACATCTGAAATACTCCACCTCTGCGCATTCTCTTTTTTGACTTGAACCGAAATATTCAGATCTGAGAGTGAAGTTGCATCACATCTGAAATATTAAGTTCCTTTTTACTGTCCAGACTTGATATTTGACACCAGATTTCAGTCTGAGTCTAAATCTATCAAGCGTCTAAACTCTACAGTCTATTTCTTCTTGTTGTCACATCTGATATTCATATAGCACTCTGCCTTCTGTCCACGTCATACCCATCTGCGTTTTGTCTGAAAACACAATCAGTTTTAAATTTTATTCAACGTGTGTTCAGAACTTCTTAATGCGTCAATCACAAACCATATAAATATAACAAGAGAAAAGAAAATTTTAGATCTGGTTCTCCTTTGAATCTGAAAGTTTCTGATCGCTAGTTTCTTGAAGGTTGCCAAGCTTCAAAAAAAAAAAGGCCGACCAGTCTGGCAGTAGACTGGGCACTTCGTGAATATCCTTGTTAAAATTTCTTTTTTCCATCATGGATTCTCATCCTTCTCAATCGAGTTTTTCTTCGAGTTTCCGAAAAGTTAACCACCTCAAACTTCTTGATTTGGAAGAGACAAATCATTCCTTTTATAAGGAGCAAGGTCTCTTAGGTCATCTGGATGGAACCACTCCAGCCCTGCTAGAATTTGTTACGAGAAAAGAGAAAGATGATAAAGGGGCAACTTCAATTGTGTATGTCAAAAATGCAGAATATCTCAACTGAGAAAGGAAAGACCAATCAGTATTTGCATACATTACCTCTACATTGTCTCAAGAGGTTCTTGTTGCAATCCCTGACAATTGTACAACCCTACAACTTTGAGAGAGATTGGTTCAGACGTATTCACAAGTTTCTCAGGCGATGACGGTTTTTCTCAAGAGAGAATTCCAGCTGCCGAGAAAAGACTCCATGACCATCATGAAATATCTAAACAAGATGAAGACTATCACAGACCAACTTGCAGTTATAGGATGTGCAGTAAGCGACAGTGATATGGTGCAACAAACTCTGAGTGGACTGGGATCCGATTATAATATGATCGTCACTTCACTACTGTGCTTGCCTGCTCTTCCTACTTTTGATGAGTTGCGGGCTAAATTAATTCAGTATGAAATGACTCTGGAAGGATTTTCTGAAGAAAACCACGTTCATTCTCAAGAAGTTTTTGTCACAGGGGTGACTTATGGTCGAGGACGGAGGCGAGGGGGACAAGGGCGAAATGGACACGGAGGACGTGGATTGCTTCCCGCTCCAAATATGTCGACCCATGCTCAGGGACAAAGATCTATCCCCACTTGCTTTCTTTGTAACAAAATGGGGCATATCAAGGCGAATTGTTGGCATAATCCTGAAAATAAAGAAAAGCCTTCACAGACAAAACCAAAAAGAAAGTCTAGCAGTATCAAAGACAATGGAGAGATTAGAGATCTGTTGATATCAGCCTTGTCAGAATTGAATTTAAAGTAGAATGACCAAGGAACTTGGTTTGTTGACTAGGGGCAGCAACTCACGTGACTGGTGATGCAGGTAAACTTTTTAAACCTATTCTTTATTTTGGTAAAAGTAAGATTGTACCATCCTGTTTCTCAGGTTAGAAAATCTGGCATTCCCATGTCACATTCTACCCTTGAACTTTCTGATGTCCATGCTCCCAATATAAAGAAAAATATTGTCTCTATTTCTAAACTTGATGATGATAATCATGCTTCAATCTAATTCACTCCCTTCTTTGTGCAGGTCAAGGACCTCAGCACGAGGAAAACGTTCCCTGAAGAAAGACACAAGGCAATATGTATGTCTTTCAAGAAGCTCCATGTCATTCTGTCCACTCTACTCATCTGGATTTGAAGTCTTCATTAGAGTTGTGTTCTTTCCCTTCAGCAAATGTTTTTAGTATTTCTGAATGTAATAAGCAGTGTTGTGAAAAGCGTTGAGGCGTAGCGAGGCGCTCCACCAAAATCTGAGGCGAGGAATAAGCCTCGAGGCGCAAAGCGTAAGCCTAAAAAAATTTAACTTAAAAAAAACTATAAAAATTATCTAAAATTATAAATAAATAAATAAAAAATGCCTTATTGATGAAGCACCAACCAACACGAAATAAAAAATCTCAAATAAATACGGAAAAATATGAGATAATTAGTATAAAGAAAAATAATGTCTATATTTTTTTATAGAAAGAAAAATTTAGACAAAACCTTAGCTTATATTAGTATCTTTTCTGGGGTACATTAATCCACGGGAAATAGGGCTAGGAGACAAAATTCTGCACAGAATTTCATATCAACAATAACTAATCATACTTCACAGAATATTTGCAATGTTGAGAGAAAAAACTGAAGCAAAACATCAATGAGAGAGACATCAACTAGAGGAAATCAAGGCAACATGGATATCTTGAGAGAAAAAAATGAAAAACATAAAAACTACTTTAACTACAATGTGATTTTTATACAAGCTCTCCAGCTCCACCAATTTAATGCAGCTCGCACATGGTATCTGACCTACCAATTACGATCTAAGAACAACTGAAGATTGATATGGGAACACCTAGGAACAAAAAACATATTTGCAAAAAACATATTTGCGTGCAAATCTGTTGGTTATAGCAGGCAGGGGCTGAGCCCTTGCCTGAAACAATATATGGCAGGGGCTTGGCCCCTGTCTGCTATAACCAACAGATGGCAGGAGCCTCAGCCCTTGCTTGACTGAATCATAGAATGGCCCCTGCCATTCTATGGCCCCTGCTAGAAACAAAAAGCAAGCAAGGGCTTGGCCCCTGCCTACTTTAACCAATAGATGGTAGGGGTCTAGCCCCTGCCTGCCTGAAACAATATATGGCATGAGCCTCGGCTCCTGCCTGACTAAACCATAGAATGGCCCCTGCTAGAAACAAAAAACAGGCAGGGGCTTGGCCCCTGCCTAACCGAAATCATATATGGCAGGGGCCAAGGCCCCTACCTGACAGGGACCACAATCGGCAGGAGCCATGGGCCTTGCCTGCCGGAATAAATCGCACGTCAGGGGCCGTGCCCCTGCCTGCTACAGAGATTCAAGAGAGGGAGACAGACACAAAGGAAAAAGAATGAAGGGGGTCGGGTTACCTAGGGTATGGGTGCTTTCGGCATCGCAGCTGCTTCCGGCGAGGAGGAGGAGGCCGATAAGGGAGAGACGGTAGAGAGGGACTGCGAGAGGGAGAGAGAGAGAGAGAGAGAGAGAGAGAGACTGTGAGAAATGGGAAAGGGGTTGCGAGAGAGAGGGAGAGATTGTGAGAGACGAGAGAGAGAGAGAGGGGCTGCTGCAAGAGATTATTTAGGGCCCCCGACCCTCGTTAGGGTCGGGGGCAAGATTTTAATTATGGTCAAATGAGGGCTTTGACCCTCATTTGACCATAATCATGTGGTGTGCGCACCTCACCCTAAGGCGTACACCTCAAGGCCTCTGAGGCATACGCCTTTGTGCATTTACGCCTCAAGGCACAAAGGCCCTCGCCTTGAGGCAAGGCACGCTTTTTGCTCCTTAGGCGCGTTTTTAATAACACTGGTAATAAGCCTTACATATGGCACAATCGGTTAGGACATTGTGGGAGTCATTTTATTGAGAAACTTGTTTCTAATAATTTCATTCCAAAAGAAAGTCTCAATGTGAACGAGAGAAGTCAAAAGTGTTTCAGTTGTCTTTTGTGCAAAAAGTCATGTATTGCCTTTTCACTCCGTTAATAAGAGAGCTTCAAAGCCTTTTGAGATAATATGTTCTGATGTGTGGGGGCTTGCCCCAGTTGCCTCTAGATCTGGAAGCAGATACTAAATTTTTGTTGATAGCTACTCTCGATACACCTGGATATATTTCATAAAAAATAAGTCAGAAGTTTTTCTCTTGTTTCAAAACTTTCTTTTCTTAGTAAAAAATCAATTCTCTAAGTCCATCCAATTTTTCCAATGTGATGGAGGAGGGGAGTTCTCATCTAGTGACTTTATTTCTTTTATTCAAAATAATGGGATAGGAAGAAAGGTGTCATGTCCACACACACCTCAACAAAATGGGATTGCTGAGCGAAAACACAGGCATATTGTCGAAAGTGCAATGAGTATTCTCCATGACAGTAATCTTCCCATCAATCTGTGGACAGAAGCTTTTCATTCTGTCGTACATGTGATAAATAGATTGCCTATGGATGTTTTGGAAAATAAGTCTCCTTATTACTGTCTTCGAATGTGTTTGTTACTGTCTTTTTGGGGTGCACATTGATCGGTCACTGAGAAACAAGTTTCAGGACAAGGCTCAGAAGTGTAGATTTGTGGGATATACAGACCACAAAGGATATAGGTGTTATGATCCCGCTAGCAGACGTATCAGAATCTCAAGAAATGTTATCTTTGATGAACAAAATTTTGATCACAAAGCTAGCACAGCGAATATGTCCTCTACCACAACTGAAGTTTATTATCCTTGGCTGAACTCAGAACTTTTTGCTAGTCCCAATGAAGTATGTTCTCCAGTTTGCGTGCAGCAGAAAGAAGAAATGTTTGAGACTATTGGTGCATCGAGATCACAGAATGGGAAAGAAGTACCATCATCGGTACCGGGCAAATACAAGGGCATTTCCTATACTAGACAAAGAACGATCGTGTCAGGCCTTTTAAATCACGCCCCAACAGCTGCACCTACTTCCTCTCATATTCTTGAGGTCAGAAGATACAATCGTATGCGACATCCTATTGATAGGTGGGTCAGCTATAACAACTTATCCTTGGATTTTCAGATCTTTTTAACTGCCCTTAATAAGGAAGATGAACCTATTATGTACTATCGGGCAGCCACTTCTACCAAATGGGTAGAAACCATGAATGATGAAATGCAAGCCTTGCGTGAATGTGGAACCTGAAAAATTGTTCCTAGACCACCTGACAAAAATGTTGTTGGATGCAAATAGGTCTACAAAATAAAGTATAAATCAAATGGGATCATTGAACGATACAAGGCAAGACTGGTGGCAAAAGGGTTCACCCAAGAAGCAGGGCAAGACCAGAGTTACCAGTCGAGGAAGCGGGAGCGGGAAGCGATACGGGAAGTGGGAGCGGGAAGCGAGGCACTTTAAAAAATTTAGGAAGCGGGGAAGCGTGGGACCACTTAGAAGAAAATTCCGAACCGTCTCGGAAACGACCTAGGAAGCGAACCGGAAGCGACCTAGGAAGCGAACCGGAAGCGAGGGGAAGCGAAAAAAAAATGAAAAAAATGGGGAAGCGAGGGGGAAGCGTGGGGGAAGCGTGGGGGAAACGTGGGGGAAGCGTGCTTCCCATTTATGGGAAGCGCGTTTCCCATAAAAGGGGGGCGCGCTTCCCATAAAAGGGAAACGCGCTTCCCAAAAAAGGGGGACGCTTCCCCTCACGCTTCGGAAGCGCGACGTTTCGCGCTTCCGAAGCGCGCTTCCCCTTTTGCCTAGGCGCTTCCGGTAACTCTGGGCAAGACTATGATGAGACCTTTAGCCCAGTGGTGAGAATGAGAACGATTCGAATTATTCTTTCCTTAGTTGTTAAACATGGATGAAAGCTGAGTCAACTTGATGTAAAAAATGCATTCTTGCATGGGGATTTGAAGGAGAAAGTTTACATAGAACAACCACCTGGATATCATGAGCAAGATTGTAAAACACATGTACGTAGACCAAAAAGAGCTATCTATGGCCTAAAACAAGCATCTCGTTCTTAGTTTGACAGCTTCTCACTTGAGATTCAAAAGCATGGATTTTGATGCTCTCTACTGGATCACTCATTATTCATTTTTAAAAGGCAGAATGTGGTCACCCTATTACTAATCTATGTGGATGATATTGTCATCACAGGAAACATTGTAGATCAGATCAGAGAAGTGAAAAACCTATTAGGTCAGAGGTTCAAAATGAAAGATCTTGGTGCCTTGCATTATTTTCTTGGGGTAGAAGTCGATAGCCGGGCTGATGACTTGACTCTCACTCAGCACAAGTATACGATAGACGTTCTCAGCAAGGCAGGTATGAGAGACTACAAACCTCTAGGAACTCCAAATGTGCTCCACCAAAAACTAAGTACTCATGATGGAGACCTGTGTGCGGATCCCACCAAGTATCACAGTCTCGTAGGGATGTTACAGTATCTCACATTCGGCCTAATATTGTTTATTCAGTCAATCAAGTGTCTCAGTTTATGCATGCACCACGTACTGGACATATGGAGGCGGTTATGAGGATACTCAGATATCTGAAAGGAACAATTGAAGATGGGTTGATATATTTGCCAAAATCGTCTGGCAAGGATATGCGTGAGCTTACTGTATATTGTGATGCAGACTGACAGGGGATCCAGATGAACGAAGTCTAATAGGGATGTTACGGTATCTTACATTCACTAGACCTGATATTGTTTATTCAGTCAATCAAGTGTCTCAGTTTATGCATGCACCACGCTACTGGACATATGGAGGTGGTTAAGAGGATACTCAGATATCTGAAAGGAACAATTGGAGATGGGTTGATATATTCTCCAAAATCGTCTGGCAAGGACATGTGTGAGCTTATTGTATATTGTGATGCAGACCGACAAGGGATCTAGATGAACGAAGGTCTAAATCAGGACATTGTGTCTTCATTGGAAGCTATGTCACATGGGTGCAGGTGCGGGGGTGCGGCACTTTCAAAAACCTTGGGTGCAGGAGTGCGGCAAATATATATATATATATATATATATATAGAGAGAGAGAGAGAGAAGGGGGTCCAGGAGGGGCGCCCCTGGCTGGGGGCAGCACCCCCCCCCCCTAAGAATTTTATTTTAAATTCTGCGGGCCATTTCATAGGGCAAAAAAAAATCCAAAAAATGGACCAAAATGACCCTGAGAGAGTTGACCGCACCCAGGGTCGGGTTGACCGCACCAGGTGCTGCACCCACATCGCGTCGACGAGGATGTGACACCTGTCTGGCCGAATCCCTATGACATAGATTGGAAGAAACTTAGTCTCTTGGAGTAGTAGAAAGCAAAAGGTCATCGCTAGATCAAGCAATGAGGTCGAGTATAGATCCATGACTGCCGCTACTGCCGAAGTCACATGGATCGAGCATTTACTAACTGAAGTGAGATAAACGATCTATCGATCTACCTTGTTGTGTGACAATCAAAGTGCTCTCAACATGTCATTCAATCCAGTACATCACAGTCGCGCTAAGCATATAGAGATCGACCAACTTTTAGTAAAACAAAAAGTTGAAGAAAAAGAGATTGAGCCTGAATTTGTTAATACTGAAAGACAAGTAGCAAACATATTTACAAAGGGCTTAACAAAAGATCATTTTTGGATGCTTAAAGGCCAAGTTGTTCATGGTTCAAAACCATGATCAACTTGAGGGGAGGTAAAAAAAGTAGTATTTTGTATATTACATATATCATACTGAATGTATCATGTATTTTGGGTCTGGACATTATACCGGGTCTAGATATTATACCAGACCCGGACCCGACCCGAACCCACATTGTATATCAAAACATATAAAGTCATGTTCTAGGTCACAATTTCAAAATCGTGACAGCTGCAGCCCCTCTTCTCCTCTTCTTTTCTCTTTCTCACAAAACAGATTCTAGTGAAGAATCTCACACTAACCAGGCACATTGAGCCTGCCTGGGCAACTATGTAACACGGACTCTTCTAACAGATTACCGCACCCGCGTCGCCGCTTCCATTGTGTCAGGTGAAGTGAACCACACTGAGGTCCATTTCTGTCCAAAAGTATATTCAGTTAACCCTATAGAAGTCCAATTTTATATATATATATATATATATATATATATATATATATATATATATATATATATATATATCCAAACCAGTGGTGTTATTTTTTATTGATGAGGAATAGCAATTGTAGATTGATAATTTGATTTAGTGCATGAGTTTATGCACGATGAATTGATGATATGATCATTGTTTTAAATTCATCAGTGTTAACTTAAAACTGTTAAAAATTATTATATATATACCCTCCCCGCACCCAAGTTTTTTTAAAGTGCCGCATCGCCGCATCCGTACCTGTATCCGCACCCACACCTGCACCTATGTGACATATCTCATCCTCCTCAATCGACAAATATGGATTTTCAATTCCTAATTCTTGATGATAAGAGTGAAACAAAATTTTCTTACAAGTTAAACCGATCCTCAAAAGTGATCAAATTCACCGCTAAGCCAAGGTGACCAAACCTTCCTGAGCGACCAACCTACAGATGTGAACGCAAAATGAGATGAGAAAAGAACAAAGATTTATTTTGTTTATCAGAATAAAAAGTCTCACATACCCTGTGTAAGTAAGTTTCTGAATTCTTTGGAAAATCAAAGTTGATAACAACATTCACTGCTTGAATGTCAATTCCCCTAGTAAACAAGTCTGCAATGGATTAAATATTAAAAAGATTAGTTGTCCATCAGATGTGGGAAAAAAACATGTTTTCATAATAACTTGGCAAATTGAAGAAAGTCAGATTACAGTGTCATTCTGAATGCTCAAAACAGAAGACCTTGAAGCAAACACAGGTATACAATGACTGGAAGAATATACCAGAGGCATCATACAAGTGCAAAACAAGAATTTCAGTAGAAAATTATAAAATTAAAAAGAATATGGATCATAATATGAGGTGTATCCCCATCTGACTTCAAAAGGTCCCAAATTCCAAACTTATTATTTTACACAATAAACTTAGATGTGAACAGAAGTCTAATACTGCAACTAGTTGGCACTAAGATGCCACATTGATATAATGCAACAGAGACAGATAAAATAATCCTGAAATGGAATTGGATAAATACATTTGCATCAATATGGTGGGCAAAGACCGAGAGAAATTATCCTTGCAATCTTCAGCAATTATACTTATGAACTGCAATGGACAAACAGAAAAGGTCCATGCAGAACAGAAAGGAATAGGGGGAAAAAGAATAATGAAATGAAAACTATCATCATTGCAGTACAACAGACTAAAAACGTGAATTTATTCATTGCAGAGTACACACAAATTAAGAAGGATCTGTTCAGAAGCATACCGGTACACACAAGATTCCTACAGGCACCATTACGGAAGTCATGAAAAACTCGGTTGCGATGTGCTTGCAACATCCTCGCATGAATGTAAAAGCATGAA
Source organism: Nuphar pumila (assembly GCF_984573655.1). NCBI lineage: Eukaryota > Viridiplantae > Streptophyta > Magnoliopsida > Nymphaeales > Nymphaeaceae > Nuphar > Nuphar pumila. The sequence goes on along the minus strand of NC_143261.1, from coordinate 86,336,179 downwards.
TAACCAAGTTCAGTAATCTTCTTTGCCAACAGTTCTACACGGGTCACCGAGTTGCAGAAAATAATTGATTGATTGATCTGAAGCTGTAATGTAAGCACAAGTTTTATCACTCACATTTCATGGAAAACTTTGGAACATATAAAGGCAAAAACTTGCTCGCATCAGTAATTAGACCTTTGAGAATAGTGTGTTTAAGCAGTGGACTTTTTGTCTTTCCTCAACAAAAGCATAGTATTGAGTTATACCCTTGAGGGTTAGCTCATCCATTAAGTTAATGATGTATGGCTTCCGCAAATATCGATCTTTGAAATCTTTAATAGTAATAGGAAATGTTGCTGAAAACATTAATATTTGCCGTGCTGGTGGAAGGAAACTGATCAGTTGCTCCACTGAAGGTTGGAATTCTGGGGACAAAAGCTTATCCGCCTGAGTCAAGAACAAATAATATTAGAAAATGGGACGGTTAAAAGGGTCTCTCCAATCAATTCAAAAAAACAAGACATGTTTCCAACACTATGAAATATGCAATGCATCTCATGAGGATAAATTTACTTCAAAACATAAAACTCAACACAATCAACAATAAAAAGAATATCTGGACGTAATATCATCCTCATTACTGCTTCAAGTAACAGTGTTTGCAGATTACCCGATTACACATCACTTTATTATAAAATATATATATATATATATATAATATCACGTGAACACAATGATTACAACAAAAGCCAACAACCTGATCATAGAAACTGACAAAGTTACATTGTCAATCCCCTACAGCCACGTTTCATGGATATCTTTAATTTGTTCTGAAACTCCAAGACTCTTTATGAACTTTGCTAGAGGATGAAACCGGATAAGATCTTAGCTACCTTATCTTAATCCACATCAGTTGCTGAGAAGGATATGCATCTAGGGAAGGTTGTAAGTATTGTATTGTAACCCGTATCGGTCAGGCCCAAAATAGGATATGTATCTTATTGTAAAAAATCGTAAATTTTGGAAAAAATTTAAAAAATTCTAAAAAAAACAGAAAAAATAGTAAAAAAAATTAAAAATCATAGCACACGAAATAATGATGAAATGCACAAAATGCAATCATAAAATCACATATGAAGCATTTATGTCTCTATGAGTTGCATAAGACATCATCAAACATCAACTATCTCACAAGAACAATGCAAAATATTAAATATCTTGCAATTAAGAACATGCCACAAGACTCATACTTTCATATTACATGAACAAAAATATTAAGGCAATAGTTGCACTCGATTTTTCAATCAGTTTTCGCTCATTATTTGAATGACGGATTATCTAATGTCATCTTTGTTGGAAGAGTGTGGAGTTTGATTTCTACCTTGATATAAATCTTTAATTTTCACAAATCCAACTTTGTGGTAAGTTGGGGGTTATAGGGAGCAGCGCCCCCGAGGCAGAAATTTTTTGAAGAGTAGCTTTGTAATTTTACTCATAATAAAGATTTTTTTACCTTAACCCATTTTCTTGAGTGAAAAAATTGTGGAAATGCAGTTTTTTACCCTAACCCACTTCTTTGGGTGAAAAAAAACAGTAGAAATGCACTCTTACTTGACGAAATCACAAAAGCCCTCTCCCCTGCGCAAAGATTGGCCCCCAAAACAGTCTCACGGCTCCTAGGGTGCGTGAGAAGCTCTCTGGTATGTTCTACATGAATGAGGATTTCGGTCCTCAAAAGCTCCTTAAAACCGAAAACATAAAAGCACATTTTTGCCAATTTTTAAGTTCGCAGTCACCGTACCTATATCTTACAATATGGCACTGTGTCGTATGATACATACAATACACACCCATCTCATATCGATCTCTTGCATCGATACAATACGCATCGTACTATATCATATTGTATCAATTTAAATTAAGATAATTGTTTTTGGATAATAATAAACCTGGCAAAACATGTGAGATATAAGGCAGGTCATGGTCAGAACCAGTGTTGTGAAAATTGCGTTGAGCCGTAGCGAGGTGCTCCACCAATATCTGAGGTGAGGCGTAAGCCTCGAGGCGTAAAGCATAAGCCTCAAAAAAAATAAACTTAAAAAAACTATAAAAAATATCTAAAATTATAAATAAAAAAATGCTTTATTGATGAAGCAGCAACCAACAAGAAATAAAAAAATCTCAAATAAATACTAAAAAAATATGAGATTAACATGTAAAAGTAACATTAACATGTTGACATTCCTCTCTCTCTCTCTCTCTCTCTCTCTCTCTCTCTCTCTCTCTCTCTCTCTCTCTCTCTCTCTCTCTCACACACACACACACACACACATGATGAGTTGTGGAGCCTGATTCAGAGTTTTTGCCCTTTCTGGGGGGTCCCACTGCGCGTTGAGCGGGCGGGGGGTCTCTGGGGGCAGCACCCCCTAGAAGAAAATTTTTCTTGGGCTTATGTTTGAGACCTGGTTTCTTATGGATCAGACCCAGCCACATTCCTCTTCACAAACACTACCGCTATGATGTAGAAAGACGCGAATATCGAGTACAGATCCTCAGCCCCCACTTGTTCCAACAAGCGCAGGGACAGCAGCCCCACAAAGAAATTCACAACCTGAGAGCAAAAGACTAGTCACAGCTTTAGCACAAAACAAAAGAAATTTGACCCATTTTAGCAGCACGGTGGAATGAATTTAGTTATAGGATCTCGTTGGGTGAACATGTCTTATTTTTCTACTGCAATAACCATAGACATATCCTGAAGTAATGCTTTCAACAAATGGCCTAATCCCTATCTAATGCAGTCTTTCCAAATAGAAAGTGTTCACATTATATGCGGCATGCAGCGCAGCTGACAGTCACCAATCTTGTTATATACCTTTAAAGAAGCGGTGGCGACGTGGGCGACGATGGCGAAGGAGGAGCGTGAAGAGAGGGACAGCGAGTGGGAGAGGAGAGGGAGAGCGAGTGGGAGAGGAGAGGGACAGCGTGCATGAAGGAGGAACGTGGGCTTTTTAAGCAATGCTTAAAAACCCTATTTTGTGGTCAAATGAGGGCTTTGACCCTCATTTGACTATGAAAATTTAAGGCGTGTATGCCTCAGCATGAGGGGCACCTCGCCTCGAGGCGTGCGCCTCAAGGAGTATGAGGCACACACCTTGGGGCTTTTGCGCTTTGTACATGCGCCTCAAGGCATAAAGCCCCTCACCTTGAGGCGAGGAGTGCTCTTTGCGCCTTGAGGCGCGTTTTTAATAATACTGGTCAGAACCCTTCCTTTGCAGGAAAATAAAAAAAGTTGAATCAAAATAGTCAGGGGTGACACAGTGAAAAGGGCCCAATCCAAGTCCAACCAGGAAATGCAAAGGAACCACAATTTGACTAGAAGTCAGCCAGCCTTAAACAGATTCGAGATGTTTTGGAGTAGTGATTTTGTGGGTGTATATGCTTCTATTCAAGACTGCCCAATCTAACAGTTATTTCCTAGGAACTTCAAACCCCTTCCAAAACAAGAGAGTTTAGAAACAATAAATTTGTATATATTGGTGTGATTCTGATATTCCTAGTATATGTGAATCCTGGAGTTCCTTCTGAAGAATCCCAGGATTCTGAGGATCCTGATTACACATCCAATTCTGAATGAGAAATTGGTAAGTTATACTATAATCTAGAAACCTCCCAGTCTCCCATGAAAGCCACAATTTATACCCCTCTTTCATCAATGCAATTTTAAATTCGCAGGCTGATGAAACTTTTTATTAATTAATTGTACTCAAAGTTTTTGTAAGATAATCAACACAAATGGACTTTTCACATCTAAAAATTGAAGGAATGGATCTGAGAGGAGATATTCTATCATCACTATATGATAATGATCTCTACAAATGCTACCCCAGTACAGTAACTAAGTTATAAAATAATCTAAACAACAAAGCAAATCTCAACTACAATTTAACTTAAAAATAGCATGAATTCAGCAAATTCAAAATGTCATTGAATTTTACATATAAGAAAAAACTCAACAGAATAAGTTCCAGAAAAGGAAATAGTTTCTAATGTGACATATTTTACGACAGGAAATAAATCAGTGGCATTAGTCTGGACAGGAGGTGTTACCAATTAGTAGGAACTATGAAACAGGAACAAATAAATAATACAGGAGAACTCAGTCATGAATAAGCATCTCAGGCATCCACAAAATCACTATTCACAAAGCAAGTTATTGAAAGATATATTAAAAAGTTAATTTTAAGACATTAAAAAGTTTGTTACCTCATCCATGGCAAGCATTGTACAATCTTTCAAGATGCAAACACCCTTCTTAACAAGGTCAAGTATTCTACCCGGGGTTCCAACAAGCAAATGTACTGGCCGATAAAGACGCATGATATCATCTTTTAAGCTTGTTCCTCCAGTGGTAACCATTACCTGAATCTTCAAATGCTTACCAAGATCCTTACAAACTTGTGATGTCTGAAGAGCCAATTCTCGTGTGGGAACCAGTATGATAACTGAAACATGATGATCAGATATCTCTTAAATTCATTTTTCCAAAAAAAAATAATAATTATCACCAATTTGAATTAAAAAGGAAAAATGTCAACAAGAGTATATGATAACACAACAAGTTTAATTCAGAGCAAGGAACAACAAAATCCTTCTAATCATACAAAGCAAGAATGTGAACAATATCACAATCACCACTTTACATTTCCATATTACCTAGTTCCTATCACATGAATTACATTGTTAATATAGATTTTAATTTTGTAAGCATAGGCAGTATCAGTAATTATTAGAGGTTAAAAGAAGTATTTGTACTTTTGAACCAGAATTGGAACAAAACAGACCCGGGTCTGAATCTGTTTTGGCCATTGTCACAAATATCGGTTTTGGTTATATCTCGGCAAGGCAATTTCTTGCAATAATATAGGTTTAGTTGATGAATCACATCCTCAAGAAAATCTTGACCGGTAAAAAATTTTAAAGAATATAAAAATAGCAGAATAAGTAAAAACAAAACATGTTTAGATAATAAAATACACATAATAAAAGAATAAATAAAAAATATAAAATAAAGAATAAGTAAAAATATAAAAGAAAGAAGAAAACATACTTAAGATAGAGAAAAGAAGTAAAAATTTAAAAGTAACTGATAATATCATGATATATCACGATATATATAAATTCTAATATTTTTAAAATATCACGATATTTCTAATTTATTACAGCTTACACAGATTTTTCTGCATGCTTTTCCAAACAAAGAGAAATTTCTCAAGATCTTATAATAAATTCCTTTTCAGATTGTTACTAAGCTCCGCAAAATTTACAACTCAGCCAAGGAAAAAAACTGTGATCTACTTTTCTCATTAATCTCCTGTCTCTCAAATGAAATGTGAATTCTTACATAATCTCTGACTCCCAATGACAGGTGGCATAATAAGATCAACAAAGAGTTGAGATTGTCATCGTACAAAAAGGCTAAATGCTTTAACCAACTGAACTAAGAAGCTTAAGCCATAAGACTTCAAAAACACCATGGCACCAATCACCATCTAGATCATCATTGGTGCTTAACACAGAAATGACATGTTGTAGTCTTCAACAGACACAATAACACAAATTTAATCATATGTGGTCTCTGTCACTGCCTTACCATGTACAGAATCGCCACAATAATAAAATTTTCAACTTAATTGAGACCCTGAAATAACTCTAATACCCCTACGCATTCATTTCTCTCATGCACCCATTATGATGCAAAGACAATGATTTACCTTATGAATATATGTGCTTGGTGTATCTAGCTATGGCATCATTCAAGTAACACCTATCCACCATTATTCTTTTCGCTTAGTGATGTACAATTCCTAAAGTCAAAGTATGTCCAGTCTTTCATTGCTGCCAAATAAGGATCCTCAAAGCACATTCATCTTTGGTCAAAGTCAACCTATCAACACTATCCACCTTAACAATCAAAGAGGTACTTCCAAGTCTACCAAACCCTTCACAATCTTTTATTCAGCAAATTACCTCCTTGCTTATCTACCGTATAACTTGTTGAACATGCTTATCTGGCTGAGAGACAAAAGTCAATAGTTTAATGGTTCCTTACAAAGCCACGGGTGTAAACCATGCCAACAGGTAGTGTTTCTGAGTCCATGCATCATCAACTTTTTTCTACCTGTTTAGTTAGGTAACTCTCTGAAAGGCAAGGCTCTCAGAGAAAGAATCACTTGTGTTATTTTAATCAACTGACTGAATGACTCATCCTAGTCAAAAGGATATCTTGCTTTTTAAGCATATAACTTTGCAACCAACCAAACTTTGAAACTTGCCATACTTCAGCAAAACCTTAATTTAACTTTATTGTGTTGATTTCTGATCCAACTGCCCATGAATGATATGCACAGAAAGAATGGAACAGAAAGGAACAAAAAGGTTTGTATGGTGAAAAAAACATGGATTACATTCATTCAGACCATCTCATAATTCATATCTTCATCTGTAGTTTTGCATTGTGTTTAAACCATCTTCTTATAAATAGGAGATATTTCAAAATATTACAATATTATTGTGATAAATACAAAAGCAATTTAAAAGGGAAAATAGCCCAATATCAAACCATCACCTAGTTGAAACTACCAGAAGACTGAGACAAAAATATGCAGTCTTATAGTTTTTATTGTGACATCGTCAATGATATTTAAGAGTATTTCTGTTTTCATTTTTTTAATATGTTAAATATGTTATTTGCCTTTGTTTCTTTCTCGTTTTCCTTTATTTTCAAAACTACTCTATATTTTTTATACATTTTTACAAAAAAATAGGTTATCAAAATGTGTTGTTCTTTCTCTTCTGTATTAACTTTTTACTTTTTCAAAATGATTAGATTTTCTTAACGTATATAGGAAAACCTATAATATCATGAGAAATTGCCTCACTAAGATGTAATTGAGAAGATTGTTGGTATGCTACAAAACTAGTGCGACATACATGCCTCCTAGTTTTGGTTCAATGAGATGTCTAATGTGATTAGATCTCCATGAAGGATAATGGGCTAAAGAAAAGATTTGACATAGGGTAAATATATCACGATTTGCAGGTTACAACATACACTGTATATATGCTGTACACATCATTCAGCAGGGGTTCTGAGACACTTCTCTGATTATTTTTTACCATTGGAAGGCCAACGGGCTACCTTTTGACAATGTTGTAAGTCATGACAGGCTGTTAGTATAATTTTGATATGTTTTACCAGAACAGTTTCTGCAACCATAAATTGTGAATTACATTCATGGCTGCAGTATCGTAGTCAATGTTCTTCCCTAGTATATGGTTGTTCCAGGGGCAGTCCAACATTTAACCAATTAGAACCTATGTCACATGGGTACGGATATGGAGGGTACGACATGGAAATTTCAAAAAATGAGGGTATGTGGACACAGTACAACAACAACAACTACTACACCTTCATTCCAAAACAAATTGGGGTTGGCGATATGAACCAAAAAAGAAAATCATTTTGGGTCTTCCACATGAATCCTTCTCCTCCAATCATTTTTATCCAATGCCATGTCCTCGGTGAGGTTCAAAGCATTCATATCCTTTCCTATCACCTCCATCCATGTCTTCCTAGGCCTACCCCGACCTCTTTTAACTAATATATTTTCCCATTTCTCCATCCTTCTAACTGGAGCATCATTAGGCCTTCGCCGAATATGTCCAAACCACCGTAAACGATTCTCTCTCATCTTATTTTCAATGGGTGCAACGCCTACCTTCTTACGTATCTCCTCGTTCTGAATCTTATCTTTTATTGTATTTCCACACATCCATCTCAGCATACGCATCTCAGCTACACTCATTTTTTGAATAATGCTGTCTCTTGGCAGCCCAACATTCCGTACCATATAGTAAAGTGGGCCTAATAGTCGTCCTATAAAACTTTCCCTTCAACCGCAACGGCATTCTACGATCGCACAACACTCCAGTTGCACTTTTCCATTTCATCCACCCAACCTTTATCATATGATTTACATCTCCATCAATTTCTCCATACTTTTGAATAATAGATCTCAAATATTTGAAACAATCATCCACCGGTATTTCTTGCTCACCAAGCTTCACTACTTCGTTGCTTACTAAACCGACATTCCATGTATTCTGTCTTACTTTTACTCAACTTAAAACCGCTTGCTTCCAATGTCTGTCTCCATAATTCTAACTTAGAATTAACCCCAGCTCTAGACTCGTCAATCAAAACAATAACATCAGCAAACAACATACACCACGGCACATTTTCTTGAATTGATCTCGTAAGCTCATCCATCACTATAGCAAATAGGAAAGGGCTTAAAGCAGATCCTTGATGTAACCCAACCGTTACAGGAAAATTGGTTGTCACCCCTCCATAAGTGCGGACATTGGTTACTACTCCTTCATACATATCTTTAATTATACTAATGTACTTGAGAGAAACATCTTTATTCGTCATTGTCCACTAGAGAACATCCCTAAGTACTCTATCGTATGCCTTCTCCAAATCAATAAAAACCATATGCAAATCTTTGTTCCTCTCTCTATTTCTCTCAATAAGTTGTCTAAGATGTATAGCTTCCATAGTTGATCTTCCAGGCATAAAACCAAATTGATTCTCCGATATCATGACAACCTTCCTCAACCTAGACTCAATTACCCTCTCCCAAAGTTTCATAGTATGACTCATGAGTTTTATACCACGATAGTTTGTGCAATCTTGTATATCACATTTATTCTTATATAGAGGCACCAAAGTACTCTTCGTCCACTCATTATGCATCTTATTTGTCCGCCAAATCTTGTTAAAAAGATTAGTGAACCATTCTAAACCTTTCTCTCCCAAGCATTTTCAAGCCTCGATAGGTATACCATCTGGGCCAACTGCCCTTCTTGATTTCATTTTCTTCAAAGCCTCTGCAATTTCTTTCTTTTGAATCTTGCGCATGAAGTCACAATTCATCTCATGAAAAGGAATGAAGAAGTCTCCAAGATCCTGAGCATGACTTTCATTAAATAGCTTATCAAGATACTCTTTCCATCTCTCCTTAATCTCCTCATCTTTGACTAAAACCCTTTGTGTTTCATCTTTGATACATCTAACCATACCCAGATCCCTCGATTTCCTATCTCTCATCTTTGAAAGCCTATAAATATCTTTCTCGCCCTCTTTGGTATCCAACTTATCATAAACCTCCTTATATACCTTATCCCTCGCGTTCCAGACTACTTTTTTAGCTTCCTTCTTTGCTATCATATACTTCTCCAAATTCTCATTATCACGACTCTTACTTAGATTTCTATAACACTCTCTTTTAACCTTAATAGTTAATTTGACATCCTCGTTCCACCACGATGTATCCTTACCTAGCGGTGCACCGCCTTTAGACTCACCCAATACCTCCTTAGCCACATTTCTCATGCCACCCGCTATCTTATTCCACATTGATTCTGAATCCTCTTCGAGACACCAATCAGCTTCTTTAACTACCTGCTCTACAAACATTCCTTGATTAGCTCCTTTCAGTGCCCACCACTTAATTCTAGGATTTATCATATGTCTATCCCTTTTGCGGCATTGTCTAATTCTAAGATTTAAAATTAAGACTCTATGTTGTGTAGCTACACTTTCTCCCGGTATAACCTTACAATCGATGCAACAACCCCTATCTCTCTTTTTAAGTAGAAAAAAATCTATCTGGCTCGTATTAACTCTACTTTTAAATGTTACTAGGTGAGACTCTCTCTTCTTAAACCAAGTGTTTGCTAAGATCATATCATAGGACAAACCAAAATCTAAAATCCTTTCTCCACTTTCGTTTCTTTCTCCTATACCATAACCTTCATGGATACTCTCAAATCCATCCCTACTAATGCCTACATGCCCATTAAGGTCACGCCGATGAAAAGCCTTTCTCCATAAGATATCCCTTATACTACTCCATCTAGCCTTTCTCCATAAGATATCCCTTATACTACTCCATCTAAATCTTCCCAGAATTGACGCTTAATGGAATCATCTAAACCTACTTGAGGTGCATAAACACTAATAATATTAATAATATTTGTACCTAATACTAATTTAATAAGCAAAATCCTATCACCCTTCCTACGGACCTCAACTACATTATCTATAAACTCACGACTAATAACAATCCCTACTCCATTCCTATTCATATTTATTCCTGTATACCAAATCTTATATCACCAAGGTTCTATCACATTTGTTTTCTCACCTACCCATTTGGTCTCTTGTAGATATAAAATATCAATCATTCTCCTACACATAACATCTACTAACTCTACCAACTTACTAAAGACCCTATGTTCCAAGTGGCTAACCTAATTTTATGGTCTTGGACTAACTTCTTTACCCCCACCCGTCCTAACAAAGTGAGGGAACCCTTGCCTATTTGACACCACACCCGGGCGCCGGTGTGACGCGTCGCTTCCGGGCGACGACCTAGCAACCCTTGCCCATTTATCACTGCCTCCGGGCCTATAGAGTACAGTGTGTCACTCAGTAGGGAACGCCCTAACGAAATTCTCATATTGGTTCATATTCATAGGGTATGACTAAGTTTTTATGCTGGCTGTCACAGGCCTACCGCAGCCCTCCTCCTTTATCCGGGCTTGGGACCGGCAGTGTATAACTAAACGGTTCGTGGACACAGTATATATTCAAAAAGAGAATTTGGGTGTGGATCTATAATAAGGTCCATATCAAAAAAAAATTAAAAAGACTGTAAGGGAGGTGATTGTAGTTTTTTGGAAAAAAAAAGGCAGTGGAGGTCCATATCAGAAATTAAAGAAAAAGTTTGTAATGGAGGGGGTGACTAATTTTTAACAATAGGGGGGAGGAGGAATGAAATTATCCTTTAAATAAAAACATAGGGCACAAAATCTATCTCTCTCTCTCTCTCTCTCTCTCTCTCTCTCTCTCTCTCTCTCTCTCTCTCTCTCATCTTTTTCTTCATTCTCCTCCTCTTTCTTTTTCTCCCTTCTCCTCTTTTTTTCTTCTTCCTCCTCCTCCTCTTCCTTTTTCTTTTTCTTCCTCCTTGCCTTTCACCGAGGTCAAACAAAAAAAATGGGTTGGGTCACGGTTGGATCTGACCCAATCCAGACCAAAACATACCCGTGCTGCGCCCGGTACCAGTACTCATGCCGGGCTGTGTCGACACGGGTACGGCTTCCTGTTTGCCATGTCTATGTGACATAGGTTAGAACAGATTAATGTATGGCTGCTGCAATGAACTTTTAACGTGCTGTCATTAATTTCTAGCAAGCAATTCACATTTTGGGGAAAAAAAATATTAAAAACAGTAAGGCGTATAGAACAGCAAATCTCTTAAAATTTCAAGCAACAGTAGAGTACTTAAGGTCTTGGAATATGATATAGCAGTACAGAAGAGGACGGAACATAATATCGTATTGAATAATCATAAAAGCACATAAAACAATTATATTGCATCACAAACCAATTTATGATTGTCATAAACAAACGCCCAGTATATTTCCATGTGCTTGTTCCTTATTCCTAGCTCAGATTTGAGGAATGCTACACAACCATTATTGTTTTGATCATCATTCATAATACCCTACCATAATACTTTAATAAAAGAATTGAAAGAAAAAGTAAACAGACATGCTAATTTACCACATTATTGATTTGGTATTAATATGAAGAAAATTGAGGCCATTTAACACTTTTATGTTATTAGCAACGCAGGTGAATAAATGTAAAAAGAAACTGTGATGAACCCACTTCAAAAAGCCAAGTGGCAAGAAGGGCAGAATGGGTCATTGTTGTATTTAGACTTTGAAGTGATGGAGAAAACAGTAAAGATGGTGTTTGACATTCCTCAAAAGTCAAACCGGGGTATAAGGATCAGACCAAATAGTAAGGTTGAAATGTAAATCTCCTTATTAAAAAATATTTGTCATGTGGGAGAAGCAATACCTTTAAGTTAAAATTAGACTTTAGTCTTTTCAGTACAAAAGATTGCTAATCCACCAGAACCTTTACCATAACACTTCTTATCAATAAGAACAACCTGTATCTTGGTTACCACAAATACCTTGAATGGCATTTTTCTCTTGATCAATTTTCTCAAGTGCAGGAATGCAGAAAGCAGCTGTCTTCCCAGTTCCATTTTTTGCCCTTGCAAGAATATCACTGCCAGTTAAAGCTATGGGTATACTTTCTTCTTGAATTGGAGAAGGCCTCTCAAATCCCTTCTCATATATACCCATAAGTAACTCTCGCTTCAGGAAATAATCTTCAAATTCATTTCCTTTCGTAGCAGTCACATCCTGCAAAGACACAATTAAATCTATAAATTAATACTCACATAAGAAAAGAAACATACATTAGCTAAACAAAGATTAAAAAAAAGTAACTTGCAATAAGTGAACTAAAACAATGAATCTGAATCCACACACATGGGCACACACACACACAGAAGATGAAACGACTTATCTAAAGAGTTTGAAGCAATAATTTTGTTTTTTATATGCAATTTCAGTTACAAAAGATGTGTGATTCACCTACTAGCCTGCCCAGAGTTAAAGAAAGCAAAGAGGATGCCAATAAAACAGAATGAGGAGAGCAATAGCCCCTTTTCCTGTATCATCTCAAGGTTTTGAAAAGGAAACAAAAAATGTTGGTCATAGTAGGCTTTATCATTGAACTTCACAAGCACTTTACCCTTTGCCAAGGAAGGATCACACAATGGAGAAAGAGAATTGTAACTATTTGAGACCTGGATGTTGATCTTATTTATCGCTAGTTGGAGTGTCCACCGATAGGTTGGGCAAAAGTAAATGAGAAAAAGAAAAATGATAAATATAATAGAGAGAAACCTATCGGATAGCCCCAATAAAAAGATGTTTGGGAAGTATAATAATATTCTGCATTTGGGTTCTTTTAATTTCGTAAAAACTGCACCACAGATAACCTTAAGCAGAAGAGATAATGATGAATGCACTATTTGAATGGGATGTTCACTTTCTATAGGCATACACAGATATTGTTATAAAACAATAGAAAGGGCAAAAAAATATTTAAATTTCATGAATATAAATTGGAGTATCATGTTGCTCGAAATTAAATGTTTCAAAACAATACAAGTCCAACCATGAAGTTCATATAAATGAAACAAAAATAAGGAAAAGAAAATGAAAAGATCCTCAAAAGCAGTAGAATCACATTTTGCCAACTTGTTTTGTTTATTACTGAACTTATATTATTGATAATAATGGCATGCACACATACATGAACCCATCCACACATACATGAACCCACCCACACACACATGAACACACTCACGAATTCATGCACGCAAACATGAAAGTACACACACGAAAACAAATGAAATTTTACATCATACCTCTGTCATGTAACGTGCATCACTTGGCGGAATCTTCAACTGAGCTTTCCAGTCCTGAGGACTAGAACAAGAATAACAGCAGAATTTCAACTGCATGTTCCAATAGAAGAAACAACACAATTGCAAAGAAGAATAAGAACACAGAACCGTCAACCACAACACAGTGTTTGCAGTCTATTGGGCAGTGCATGAACATAGAAGCATGCTGCTAACAACAGACGAGCAGTCAAACCAATTAGCTGAATAATAGCTAGCCGCAAAGGATGATCAAAATTTAGAAAAGATGAGTGTCATGCTGAGCAAGATTATGCCAAATGATTTTGATCCTTACACATCCAATCTGAGTTTAATTACAACTGTATTTACATTATTCTTCTCAAAACCTAGATATTTCAGTCAATACCTCCCCTCCTGAAGATGCAAATTAAAGAATGAAAGAGAAATGTTTCAAAAACTGGGAAAATACTTGTTTACTATTTTAGATTGTAATGCATTTTGGGACAAGTAAATCTTTTGGAATTCCTTAAAAAGAGGGTTCTAACCTATAGGAAGGAAAAAAGGAAAGCAACAAAGCAAATTAATTCTGCACAAAAGTGTAGCTCCCAATCCAATACATGAAACAGTATGAAAAGTCTGTATTTCATTCCAAAAAAAAAGTTGGTTAACATAACATAACATTCTAGGAAGAAAAGATTGGTATTCCATCTTTACAATTCTCATAAAACAAATCAAACACTCGTAGACATGTCAACCACAAAGATGGAAGCATGAAGGAATGAAAAAGAATCAACATAATTCAACAAAAGCAAAACCAAGAATCTGTGGTTCATCATACGAAGACGCACCCAGATTTGATGCCACCATGCTGTTGAAGCGCCGTTGAGTCAGTTTTCACACTTATAATATTCTCTGCTGCACTGGCAACAGAATCAGCAGAAGCTTGCCTCCTCAGCCACTGCTGTTGCTGCTGCTGTTGTTGTTGCTGTTGCGGATGATACTGCAACAATCCTCTCTGAACATACTGCTGTTGGTTTCCCCTCCATTGAGAGTCCTGACTCAGGTTCGTGTTTGCTGGCCCGGCTGGACCTTCCCGGATGCCCGGTGGTGGGTACCGAGCTCTCGAATTCATCTCAATAAAGGACAAGATACCAGAAATGCAAGCGTATAGTCGAAATCAAGAAATGAAGAATCGAACCTAAGAGTTTGCAACTTTGTGTTAGTTCGCCTCCGAGACCCAAAATCGAAGGAATTAGAAGAAAACTACGTTACCCCGAACACCACCTATGGTCGCCTTTATTTGTCTACTTTTCCTTAACTTCAACTTTCGGTTAGGGGGGGGGGGGGGGGGGGGGGGGGGGCGGAAGCAACTTGTCACCCAAAAACAAAAGCAATCAAACCTTTACAAAAGAAATAAGGCGATGAAAGAAAAAGGCTTAGAACAAAAAAGCAGCAGAAAAAGGAAAAGAAAGATAAAGACGTTATTCTGTTAAAGAACGCTATGAATTCGAACAAAAACTGTGAGTAATCGGAAAAATAGAAAATCAAGATCCACTCGATCGTCTAAAACTGCAACAACCAAGGAAAACCTGAACCAAGACAACCAGAAATTTGCCTTATCTTGAAAGGAATCACTAGCATCAAACTAGCTAATCGCCTTTCCTTAATACCAGAAGAATACAAATCTTCAAAAGAAAAACAAGAGAGAAAGCAGAAATAAACAAAACCCAGGGTCAGATTAGCTTAAAATGGCACGAAATTACAGGAAGATTGTCAGAAATCAGCTCTAAACCCCCAACATCACAAACGCGTGAAGACGAAAAAACTTCTTATAGAAAAGGAGAAAGCACCAAGCGTCCGATTGCCAACTTTCCTACCCTAATCTCAAAGGAGGAAATCCCAAATACAGACCAATGAACCCCCAAAAAAAACACATAAAATCGTACGCCCCAAGAACGCGAATCGAGAAGAATCATCACAACCCACGAACAACCAAACGCGGACAAAACCTCGGAAAAGAAGGAGAACGGGTGGGAAAAGATCGAGATTCACAATCAGCTACCTTATTTCCCTAATTTCGGGAAGGGAAAAAGAAAAGAGAAAACATGGAAAGCTCCACAAGATCATGCAAAACGAAACGAGCAAACAAGAGAACTCCCCAAATCGCCAACTACCACCCAATAAAACTCCCGAAAACGCGAACTGGACCAAGAAAATCCCCCAAATCACGAACTACAGAACATGG
This sequence comes from Nuphar pumila, assembly GCF_984573655.1. Classification (NCBI taxonomy): domain Eukaryota; kingdom Viridiplantae; phylum Streptophyta; class Magnoliopsida; order Nymphaeales; family Nymphaeaceae; genus Nuphar; species Nuphar pumila. The sequence continues at coordinate 86,320,531 of NC_143261.1, read as the reverse complement.
AAAATCTTGGAAAAGCAGAAGAGATCGGGATCTCCGATCTGGACCACTTCTTGTCCTAGTTTCAGAGGGACCAGAGGAAGGAATCTAGGGTTTCTGATTCGGTGGGTTTAGGGAGAGCTCCTCTTGGGGAAGACGACCTGGAGCAGAGGAAGGAAGGAGGAGGAGCAAGGAGGAATTAGGGTATTGGATGGGGAGAATGAGAGACATTTCCGTTGAGGGGATTCGGATGGAGGGAGGGAAGAAGGAACGTAGCGTTAGGTTTTCCTCTCCGCAACGATTCCGTAAATTACCATTCTGCCACACTCATTGCGAATACACTGCGTGAAATTCGGTTGTCGCTTTACGTCACTGCGAAGTGTAAAACACCGTTGGATTTTAAAGAACGGAGGGTCTGGATTCTCTGTTCTGTGTACGTAGCCGTCGGATTTCCAAGATTGGGGACCAGATATTAGGGATATTTTGAGTATACGAGGGACGAGCTCATGTATTTACAAATCTGTTAAAGAGCTTTTCTTCCCATTCCAGGACGGCCCACCCAAGTGGACCCCGCACGATGGTGTGGGCGGCTTGGATCTTCCGGACTCCCGTTAGGGAACATGCGTCCAAATTGAACAAGATCCGAATCCGTATGTATAAAACACGTTGCAAGGTCGAACCTGGGTCCTTTTTCTCTTTTTGTACGCAGTTGAGTTCAGAACTGACCCAGATCTGATCTAGATCCAAACCCAGGCAGGATTTTGCTTTTCTCTTTCCCAATAAACTAAGGCAAGCTTTTTCATATGATATAATTGTTCCTCAAAATCAAATTCCTTTTTTTACCACCGCTCTACATAATTAGATATCGGAGAATCAATTTGGTTTTATGCCTAGAAGATCAACTATGGAAACTATACATCTTCTTAGACAACTTATTAAAAGATATAGAGAGAGGAACAAATATTTGCATATGGTTTTTATTGATTTAGAGAAGGCATACGATAGAGTACCTAGAGACGTTCTCTGGTGGACAATGATGAAGAAAGGTGTTTCTCTCAAGTACATTAGTATAATTAAAGATATGTATGAAGGAGTAGTAACCAATGTTCGCACTTGTGGAGGGGTGACAACCAATTTTCCAATAACGGTTGGGTTACATCAAGGATCTGCTTTAAGCCCTTTCCTATTTGCGATAGTGATGGATGAGCTTACGAGATCAATTCAAGAAAATGTATCGTGGTGTATGTTGTTTGCTGATGATATTGTTTTGATTGATGAGTCTAGAGCTGGGGTTAATGCTAAGTTAGAATTATGGAGACAGACATTGGAAGCTAGAGGTTTTAAGTTGAGTAAGAGTAATATTGAATATATGGAATGTCGGTTTAGTAAGCAACGAAGTAGTGATGGGAGTGTAGTGAAGCTTGGTGAGCAAGAAATACCGGTGAATGATTATTTCAAATATTTGGGATCCATCATTCAAAAGTATGGAGAAATTGATGAAGATGTTAATCATAGGATAAAGGTTGGGTGGATGAAATGGAAAAGTGCAACTGGAGTGTTGTGCGATCGTAGAATGTCATTGCGGTTGAAGGGAAAGTTTTATAGGACGACTATTAGACCCGCTTTACTTTATGGTACGGAATGTTGGGCTGCCAAGAGACATCATATTCAAAAAATGAGTGTAGCTGAGATGCGGATGCTTAGATGGATGTGCGGAAATACAATAAAAGATAAGATTCAGAACAAGGAGATACGTAAGAAGGTAGGTGTTGCACCCATTGAAAATAAGATGCGAGAGAATCGTTTATGGTGGTTTGGACATATTCGGTGAAGGCCTAATGATGCTCCAGTTAGAAGGTTTGAGAAATGGGAAAATATATTAGTTAAAAGAGGTCGAGGTAGGCCTAGGAAGACTTGGATGGAGATGATAGGAAAGGATATGAATGCTTTGAACCTCAACGAGGACATGGCATTGGATAGAAATGATTGGAGGAAAAGGATTCATGCGGAAGACCCTAAATGAATTTCTTTTTTGGTTCATATCGCTGACCCCAATTGTTTTGGGATGAAGGCGTAGTTGTTGTTGTTGTTGTTGTTGTTGCTCTACATAATTAGAATGGGCCAAGGTTCAAGTCAGCTTCAAATGTATATATAAGGAAGGGAGACCGTCTAACCAAATGAAGCTCCAAAATCTACAATCAATGTCGATCGGACAACTCCCCTTCTCCACTGCTTAAGCATATCATGGATCGGACTTCATATATTTATTTTTTATAATTTATTCGAAGACTTTACGATATATAGGCATGTTTTTTGAAACGTGAAAAAATGACAGTTTATAATGCATTTAAAACTTTATAATACAAAGTATAGGGAGTTGTTGATTTTTAGCATTTTCAAAAACGCATCTAAACATAAAAAATTCATAATCAAAAATATGTTGCTCATGAAATGAATAATAAAAATCCAACATATAATGACCTAATAATTTTACTCAAAAATACAGGATTTTTTTATACAAAGGCCTTACGATGGCATTGCACTAATCGGACTAAGTACTAGAAGGCTCACTTGTACTCAAGCGCTAGTGTATATTAGCTCACTAGAAGTAAGTTTGAGAAAGAGACAACCACAGACAATAACCCTTTATAAAAAAACAAAAATATAGTGAAAATATTTATTTTAGTTTTGATTAGAATTTTGGGTGGATTACATGTAAGATAATTTTGCATGAGACTGGATCCATTTTCATATTAGACTGGAATCCAAGTCAAAATCATGAATCAGTTTCAACACACGAATTTGAATCTGAAATATAAAGATAATAATACAATTCATGAATTAAATTAATCATTCATCAAATTAAATGAATTGTTTTTAGACAATTATCAAAACCAATTAACATATTTTTTAATCCAAACTAATCTCAAATCCAAAATTATTGGTTCACTTATTCTAAACTGCACATCACGAAAGGAACAACATATATGTTAGTCTTGTTTTAAATTTTGATATCTATGCACCTACTAGATTTTTATAAGTCTGACCCATTTTATGGGGTATAGGTGATGATTATGTCAGTACGGTAGGTGATGGCATGATGACGTGATGATATCAAGATCCCACTCTTTCTCTGATATTCCACTCCTGAAGATGTTTTGTAATTTGGTATAAGGGTTTCTTTAAAATCCCACTTTTTGTATTAACTTTAATTATCGAAAACCTCATTTTGAATCTATATGGTTTCAATGATCGTATGAAGATACAAATCTGTTTTGTAAAGGAAAGTTCACATGTAATGCACCCAAGATCCATTGACTTGTTATTTCAAATGAATTTGGAATTAATCAAACGTGAATTTGAATTTGGAGTTAATTTGGATCTAGATTTGATTAAATGTGAATTTGAATTTAATTGAATATGAATATGAATTTGAATATGGCATTTAATTGGATTTGGATATGTATTTGCTTAAATAGGATTGGACCTAATTTGGATTTGGATTCAATTAGAATTTTAAAATTAGGAATGAATTAGAAATTGAATTAGGAAGTTAATTAAATTTGAGAAGCAAGTGGACTTCAAGGGTGGGATGCCCCCCAGGTGGGCTGATCCTACTTGGCTAAAATCCCCTACTTTCAAAATTCTAATGGCCTAGAAGTTCTACCCTACTTAAAGTCAAAAGACTAAGCTAGTTTTCTAATTAAAAAAATAGACTAATTAGACTTAAAAATTTATTTGGTAGTAAATTGGGTCAAATATGGAACTAAATCCAATAGGGTGGGACGCCACCCATGTGGGCCCATCCTACACCCTAGGGGTGGGCATCGGGTCGGGCCGGCCTGCTAATGGATCGGGCCGATCGGGCCGGCCTGGTCAATGGCCCGACTCAACAATGATGGGTCGACCAGTTGGGAAAACCCTGGCCCACGACCCACCTGTTAGCCCACGGGCCTAATCAAGTCGGGCCAGGCATATTATATAATATATAATATTTATATAATATATTATATTATATATATATATTATGTTATATATAGTATATATAATATAAATATAATAACGGGCTAGGCTGGTCCGGCTTGAGCCAGAGGCCCAATTCGGGCCAAGTCAGGCCAATTATAATGGCCTAGGCCCAACCCATGGCGGCTTGGACCTGGCCAGCCCGCCAGTCCCCACCTCTATCCCATCCCACTTGTCCAATGTCTCCTACTTTCCTAACTTCAGATTTTCAAGAGACTTCTACATTTAAGTAGATTCAACCTTTAGATTAGTTTCCTAATTCAAATTTAAGCTAATTTGCTAAGATATTTTAAATAAACATAAAAAAAAGCTTAGAAACTTTTGAGATAAGCATGTGAGGGATGTTTCCTAATGGGATTAGGAAGTATCCCAAGCCCCTATAAGGATATCCCAATTCATGCCCCTATCTCTCATTAGCTCTCTCTCTCTCTGTTTTCTCTCTTCTTCCACCCTGTTCTATGTCCATTAGAGGAGACTTGAGTCTGGTTGTGCTTCCATTGGAGGTATAGAGTTTTGGTTCTCATTTTCGGTTTTCAAGGTAGGTACAATATAATTATGGGTGAATGTATGATGCTAAGGAGCATGAGCATGCTGGGATATGATTCTCGGATGCATATTAATATATATACCAGCCATGTTTGATATAGGGACTGATGTTATAAAGTTCATGGAGTATTAAAATCTCCAAACTGTTTTTACGAAAATCATTTTCGAGAGTTGTAGCATAAATCAGGTGTTCTTTAGAAAATTGTTATACATGAATCTTGATTTATGTTTTCTGTTAAATTGATTCATGTACAATATGTATTAAATTAAGTCCATGTTAGATTTGTAATTATTAGTTCATTATTGATTTAAAAGCCCAAGAATATGATTCATTTATGTGAAACATGTTCTTTTTTAGCAAATCATGTTTTTTTATGTAAATACAATAGATCTTGCATTTGATTCACATTATGAATGTGATCTTTATATTTTCAACATGTTTGAATGTACACATGCTTGTGTGAGAGATGTTTATATTGAAATCAAATCATGAAATGAATGATTGTTGTGCTTTCTTTATGAAAATATGAAAATATTTATGTGTTTATTGAAAATACATTTTGTCCTATGAATTATATTCTGACCACTCTGAAAGAAATTCATGGTTCTTTAAAATGGTGAACCCAAAAATTCTCAAATTTTAGAGGGATGTTTCAGTCATGTAGAAGCAATCATAGAAAAAAAATGAGTCTATTTAAGTATAGATTGTGAGATGACCTCTACAAATCAGCATCAAATTTATGTCCTAAGAGAAATTCTATGGAGGCTACATATTTTTTCTGATTTTATTTCTCTCAAATTATTAATTTTTATAGCCAATATTTTTATGTGTGTTAGCTTATACAATAAAGAACATAAAAGAAAAATATTTTGCATAGATTCATTATGGTTTATAAAATAAAAATCACAAAAGTTTGTTCTAGAGCTTGAAATTTCTAGAACACAGTCTGTCCAAGAACAAAAATAGACTATAGTGTATGGATTTTAATTCTCATATGAAATAGAGTTTAGACTTTATTTCTTTTGAAGATTTTGTAAACACACCAAGCTAACTACAATAAAATTTACAAAATTTATTTCATTCTATAAATTCATTGGTCAATGGTTCTTCGGTAAAGCCAAACTAGACAGATCTGTTCCATGAACAAAAAACTAATTTTAGTAAAAATAATAGAAAACTAGGTTTTCTCATATAGATAGCTAACACACCTATTCATCTACTTTAAAAATTTTATAATTTAATTCATTATATTCAGGTTAAGGCAGAATTTACAGTGATTGGTAAATTTTGTCCATGTAGTTTTGAGTTAGAACTCTTGTTTGCATACATGTCATGGTTCAGAAAATAGAATAGATGAACATGTATGAGTCCCGTGAGCCTAAGGAGGCTATATGGTTGCGCCTTTGCTTGGGATCACATATTAATTCACATACTGTAAATTTCTTGTGAAATGTTTAAATGAATTGCATGCTTTGTTAATATGCTTATTTAAGAACATGATATGCAATTTTGTATTACTTGCAACATGCACTTATGATAGTTAATTTGATGTCATAGTATGCATCATAATGATATATGTTGATATTATATGCTATGAGACATGATATGCATGTTTGCTCATGTGAATCCTCATGAATGAGCTTAAAGTTTGAGAAATTGATTTAGTGCTACGAGAGCATAAATTTAATATATTGCATATTTTTATGATGATTGTGATATAAGACATGAAAATACATGCATGCACATGTTGATGAATGAATTTGTGGTTCAAGAAACCAATGTGGTGTCATATGTGCACAAATAAATGTATATTTGACATAATTTCTCATGCCGATATGAGTATGTCAGATGTTGTATTTGTGCATGTGATTGTGAAAATTGTATGTATGCACATATATGCTCATGAATGCATGTTGAACATTGGTTCCAAAAGAGAACCAATACATACTGAATGAAAATAGTTATTCATGTGAAAAAATAGTATTGACCCATGGCCTTAATAAAGATAGCCCTATTTTAGGGGATTCTAGGTATACCTCACAAGAGTAAATGTTACTGAAAATCTCAGGTCTACCTTGGAGAAGGTAAGTGGTACAACCTTTGTTTGACCCAATAATATGTTTGGTGAAAGTATTGATGTATCATGGTTCACCTAGTCTCCAGTCCAGATGTGGTAGGAGGCTTGGACTACCAATTTTTATTCTAGGTGGTAGATCTATGTCTTTATCAATCCTGTTTGCTGCCACTAGTGGGGTCTCTCTCAGTCATTATATCACCTTTAGTGGGTCCACTTCAGTAAGTCACTCATGAAAATTGAAAATACATAGCATAATAAACGCCCAAGTGGTCTGTTCTATTGCGATGACTTGTCTTGTGCATGCCAATAGAAATAGTAAAAAGAAAAACAAAAACCTTACACTTGAACACATGTACTTTGTGGAAACTTGTGTGAAAACATGCCCTGATAATTCATATGCATATTCATGAATTTATTCTTATTCATTAATGTGTTGCATAAAAACATTGGCTATGCATGTTCAATTTAATGCTCTGTAAAGATAATGTGAAAGATACATGTTCTTAATATTGTTTGAGAACATGCATTCTTAGTTTCGTATATTTATTCATGATTATTTTGTTTTCTACTTAGACTTGTTAAAGTTTGGCCTCAATATTTTATACAGATGAGGGGTGAATGAGCTAGAGCAGTTGTGGGATGTTGTGTGGGGTGCCATGTGGACCAACTATTTGAATCCCAGAGACTTTGTTTTGATTAATTGGTTATTAAATTTAAGACTGAATGCATGGATGATTCGTTTATTTGATGAATATTTTAAATTGAATTATAGATGAATGGTGATGTGTTTGAATATCTATAATCCGCCTGAAGTTTTTACCCAAATTAAGTTAAATGTTTTTCACTTGTGTTTCAAAAAAATACAATTATGTATTTTCGATTTATAAATTTTAGGGCATTACATTACAACCAAAGAGATGATGACAATACCTAGTATTGCTGCCAAGAGATTATGGCAATACAGGTTGCTGCCATCTCCTGGAAGCAATACAAGTTGCCACCAACCCTTGTTGGCAACACCTAGTTTTGCCACCAAGCAATTGGCGGCAATACCTAGTATAGTGCATAGAGGGTCCACAAAACCTATAAATAGGCTTTCCCTCCCCCCTATTTCCATCGTCGGTCAATCCCGAGCTCCCTTGAGATCTGAGTCCCTTATCCCTTTGAAATTTGTGTATTTTCAATATTTGAAGTGAGATTTTTCTTCGGTTTCTAAATCTCTCTTCTCTCTCTCATTCTTTCTTTCTCTATCTCGAAGTGTCGCCCATGCTTATAATCAAAGATCAATCTATACAACCTTCATCTTTTAGGGAGAGGCCTCCGAGGTATAATTCAAGACTCACTCTCTTTCATTCAATTCAAATATTTTATTTACATTGTTTAGTCTTTCTTACCCATTATTCTTTGTTCTTGGAATCTTTATTCCAAGAAACACATATTCTTGTGAGAAAACCCCTTTTCCTACAAAAATAAACTTGGTTATAACCCAAGAACATTGTCAGAATTCCACCTTGTTCGTGCATGGGACATAAATGCACTGACAAAGTCAAACCAAAAAGGGTCTAGTGTTTCTTCAAAACTAAAGTAACTTCTTTCTACTTCTTGTTTTGCCCATTTTTTTAATTTCTTGATTCTATTCCCAAGTTTTTTGTTTTTTTTTTTATTTTTTTCTTGAAAATCTTGCTTTTCCTAACTAAATACACACTTTTCTTTATCGGGCTTGGCTTGGGTGGGACCACCATCCAAGCTTTCCTCACATGTGCTCTCTGAGGATTCAAGAAGGCTTGGGATAAGATTTTCTCAAGTAAAAGATCTCAACCTTAGTTGAATTATACTTTGTCATTTGGGATGGAATAGTTTAACCTCATACTGAGTGGGCGGATCCTATCACCTTTTTAATGAAAGTAAGTTTACAAACATATTTTGTTCTAAAATTTTTTTTAAAAATATTTTAAAACTTTGTTAGTGAATTTTCTCATCAACATAAATCTTTTTGGCAATCGAGATAGGACCCGCTTTCCTCCATTGTTAAGATCTTTTCAAGAAAGCCTTTTCTTAGAAATTCTTGAATCCTGAACACCTTTTTCATACAAAAACATTGCTAGGGATCTACTTGACACATAGATCTTTGAAATTAAAATTTTCACCCATAGCTATCTCATAAATTGGTTATCTTAGCCTTAAAATTTTCACCCTTAGCTATCTCATCTACAAGGATCAACCTGGTTAAACCATGATAAGATGTTTCATGTATGCTCGCTCCTCCTTTTACCCTCTTCTTTCTAGGCTTAGAGTCCCTCTAACTTTGTGTGTGCAAAAGTTTTCAAACTCCCTTGTCTCACTTTATTGGATCAAAAGATCTCCTCTATCATATACTAGAAGCTCTTAGCTTGGGTATATCGATAGGTAACTCTAGATTGCGAGTGTCCTTGATCATACGTACCAAAAGCCCTTAGTTTGGGTATATCGTGAAAGATCTGAAATGAAACATTTAAATCATAGAACCTTGAAGTAACCTGCTGGAATAACCTTTGACTAGGATACCCAAGAGATATATATGAGAAGGTGGTGGCTGGCTAACCACTTTTCTAGCTAAACACTAGCTAACTAGTTTTTTTTTCATGTTTTCCTTAAATATGGCCATATAAATGTGTTCAATATGGTTAATTTATTTGGTAACAACACGTGAATCATGTTTTTTAGATAAAAAATATGATTTTTTAAGTCTTGAATATTTATTAAAATCTTAAACCGTCAATTTTTAAACCTTATAAAAATCTACCTATGCATCAAAATCGGATGATCCAAGAGTAATTCCTATAAATCAAGCATGTAGAGAGAGAGAGCCAATTATTATGGTCAGATTTAAGGGAAATATGGAAAACCCTTTTAAAAGCCCAATTAACTGACGATTAGCTAGAAAAGTGATTAGCAGCTATCACCTTTATATATATATATATATATATATATATATATATATATATATATATATATATAGAGAGAGAGAGAGAGAGAGAGAGAGAGAGAGTAGCTGCCTACACCAATTCATGCCTACCGCTGCCTATTAGGATTTTGAAGGGTTCTTTTCTATGTTTTTCTCAAATATGTCTATTTAGATGTGTTCCATGTGTTTGATTTTATAATAATAAACTCTTTCATCATTTGAGTCTAATGCACAAGTAGGTTTTTATAAGGTTTGAAAATCGATGGTGTAAATTTTTTATAAATCATAAATATTCAAGGCTTAAAATTTTAAGTTTTTTATCAAAAAACATTATCCAAGTGTCATTTTCTAGCAAATTGAGCATGCCGAATACAAAGGTTAGAAATTTAGAAAAACAATTTGAAAACCTTATATATAGATAGAGAGAAGGGGGGATGGTCCACCCACTATCATCTCCTTCAAAATATGCATGTTAGATATGTTTTTTGGCAAATCTGGTCATATGGATATGATCTCCATGGTTGAAAACATATGAATACTCTTTGATCAAACTTTATTAATATATAGATAGAATTTTACAAGGATCCAAAAATCAACGATTCTAAAATTTTTTATGTTATAAAATCTTACCTACACATCAAATTTTTTTTATCCAAGAGTCTAATCACACGTTTTCAATCATAGCTTTCACATTTATATGGTCAGGTTTGCCAAAAAAAATATATCTAACATACATATTTTGAAGGGGAAGACAAGGGATAGACTATTTAGTGGGTGGACCATATATATAGATATATGGATCTTAACTGGATGGTTGACAAAAGCATCGCTTATTCATGGCCTGCAGCCGTTAGTAAATGGACATAAAGAAGAAACATTAACAAAGAGAGAGAGCGAGAGAGAGAGAGAGAGACCTATCCTCATTGCAACTCGAAATTTCCTACTCAGTTAGTTCAGTAGAAGATATTTCTAATGAACTATGAATGAACACCACGGGCCATACGTGGAGGATGAGCCTATGATGTTTGCTTGTTACTCTTTCATCGAGTTTGCCTGCCACCATGGATCTTATAAGACCGCCAATCATCAACAAAACAAAATGATGTGCAAAACCGATATATATATATATATATATATATATATATATATATATATATATATATAGAGAGAGAGAGAGAGAGAGAGAGAGAGAGAGAGAGAGAGAGAACTAGAAATATGGGCATTTCAACACTTTTTTTGTAAATCTAATAATGTGGATGTGCTTGGCATGGTGAATTTGCTAGGAATCAACCATTGGATCATGTATTTTCGATGAAAAATGTGATTTTTGAATGCTTGAATATTTATACAGATTATGAGCCATTGATTTTAAATCCTTAAAAAAATCGCGTTTATGCATCAAAATCATGATTCAAGAGCGGGTTCTTATAAATCCAAGCATGTAGATCACATCCGTACAGTTAGATTGAAGAGAAAAGGACAAAAAATTCATGAAAATAATGGTTCACAATTAGTTCTCATATTTCCAGTTCTCACATTCTAGTGATTCCCGTATATATATATATATATATATATAGAGAGAGAGAGAGAGAGAGAGAGAGAATGTATAGGTCTTCTCTGTGCTGATTATTTTGTCAAACCTTCCTTTGCATTTAATACCCAAATAAGAAACCTATAAGTCTTTCCATTTCATTTAATACACAAGTTAGATTATATATATGAACGTATAGGTCTTCTCTGTGCTGGTTACACACATTTTAAATCTGAATATATACATATACATACAGTATATACTATGCTATATATATACAGGAAAAAGATTTGAATGTATTGACCTTCTCTGTGTTGTTTAGTCTGTCAAACCTATCATCGGTCGTGACTGGTCGAGTTTGAGGTTCAGACCTGCACATCTTAGTTTTGCTCGGGTACCTTTATTTACTGATTCATCTATTGGCAGTAACACATTGATTCTTTTGGAGATCGCAGCTTTTCAAAACTGATTTTTTGATATCAATCCCTATATCTGAAGTCATGAAAATCAGATTTTTTGTAGTGGAGCACTTAGATTTATGATTCTTTTAAATTGTTTATATGATAGATGGCAAACTGGTTTCATGTGTGCGGTTCGAAATTTGTAACTGGACTGTCAGTGAACATGTGATAGCTGCATGGATCATACATTAAAAATTTGGTGCATGTATATTTAAGCACTTTCAATTTCATTTAATACACAAGTTTGATTCCTGATATAAAGTAGGGTCTTAAACATTTAAGACTTGAAAATATATATGTACATATGCAGCGTATGCTGTGCTATATATATATATATATATATATATATATATATATATATATATATATATATATATATATATATATATATATATATATATGCAGGATGAAAATCGGTGCATATATATATATATCAGAACATAAACATACATCATATGTTCTTTAAACCTGAATTTTTATTAAGCATGCTATGACAGGTATATTAAATCTGAAGTTTTACTGGTGTATGCTTGTTATGCTCATTGAATTTGAATTCTACTAAGCATGCTATTACAGGTATATTAAATCTGAAGTTTTACTGGGATATGCTTGTTATACTCATTTAATCTATTTTTTTTTAGCATGCTAATCTGAGGTTTTGAACTTAATTTTTTATTAAGCTTGCTATGATAGGCATATTAAATCTGAAATTTTACAGGGGTGTGCTTGTTATGCTTATTGAATCTGAATTTTATTAAACATGCTATGAGAGGCATATTAAATCTGGATTTTTATCGGGTACGCTTGATATGCAAATGGAACCTGAATTTTTTTGTTACGTATGCTATCAATGTTGAAATCTGGATTTTTATGGGGTATGCTTGATATGCAAATGGAACCTAAGTTTTATTAAGTATGCTTACACGTGTACATTGAGCCTGAAAGGGTTAATAAGTATCTGGGAACATGCTCGATGAACCCGATGAACGGGTATGAAAGGATATGCAGATGATGGCATAGGTGAGCTTGCGGTTTAGATGAACCATTGTGGCGTCATATGAGCATGTGTTATGTCGTTATGTATTGTATGTTTGTGATAGTGTTGTAATATGATGCACACATGTGTTGCCCAGAATTGGGCATGTAAATGAAAAAGATCGTAAGGTATGACATGTACACCTAAATTTTTACAAAATTAATATGCATACTCAAATAACCTAAATAAATGTGCGACGAGTCTAATGACACAGGGGTTTTCTTTTTTGGTGTTCGACTGGTTTAAAGGTACTGGAGCACACTGGATGAGTTAAATTGAATAAGCAAAATTATATCATAAAAAACTACCATAATTGTGTAGTATGTTGCTTATGCCAAAAAGGCAATGGGTATAGGTTACCCTGAAAGGAGGTATTTGGGCTATTGAGCCCTGGATGCCAAATTATGTAGGCACATGTGAGAAAATGTAACAAACTCCCTAATATAGATAATTGTTAACTCATTCAGTCTCGAGCTACCTTGGAGAGTGTAGATAGTACAAACTTTGTTGGGCAGTTCTTTTATTATATTGTGAGTGACAATGGCTCAATTGGTCCCACGACCACAGAGTTAGAAAATCGGACTATCAAATCATCCTAGGTAGTATATCTGTAACGTTTCTAAAAAAACCAACCTTTTTAAAACTCTCTCAAACCCAAAATTTTGAGAAAAATTTAAAACTTTTTATTTATTACAAAAATTTTGCATGATTCTCGAAAGTAATATGTCAACAAGTTCATCTATGGATACATTCCAACTGTTCCAAATACTAGACTGTCCACCTGAGCACAAGCGCGGGTATATATTAGCCTCGTAGTATTAGATTCAATCTAAAATCGTGCATAGACACAACTTGATTGAGGTTATTACTCTAAGGACCTTCATACATAGAAAAATATGAAAAACAAAATTCATTTAAGGTTTAAGACAAGTGAGGAGTTACATAAATATTTAAAATTTTTAAATCATAAGCATAACCATTACATAAGTGGAAAGACAAAATTTAAAAATATTCTCATTCCAAAATATTACAATTCTTCAAACATAAATATCCAGACATAAAAGAGTTAAAATGTTACAAGTTTATAACCATAAAATAAAAAATTGGCTGGATCCTCTAGGGATCGTAATAGGTAAGAGTGGAGTCTTCAACCATGCAGCAACCTGTACTTTGCTTACATATTCACGAGGTTATATGTAATATTATAGGGCATCAACCATTTACCCTTAGAAAACCCAAAACTAAACTTTGAGAATACATATCAAGTTTGTAATGGTACAATCAAAGTGTGATTCCCATCATTTAAAAAAATGAGGGTCAAGGGAATCCACATCAAAACATGCACATAACATTCAATCATATTTATCATCATTCATTCCATGACATTCATAATTGCATAAGTTGTATGCATAAAACTCAAACTCACATTTATTCTCATTCATGGCATTAAACATTATATTCATTCATATCCATGACAGGTGTTCATATAAATGAATAAAAATACACAACTCAAGGCATGTTTCAAGGTGAAATAAAATATAACAGTCCATAAAAATATAACTTTCACTTTCTTTATCCCTAAAAAGCGCATACTCATGTCCAACTCATGACTATGATATGCATTATCTAAATTATTGATTCTCATATCCATTCTCAGAACATTAATGCACTGTTGCATTCAGATATATAAGGAACATACCTTGATTCGACCTTTCCTGTGTGTCACACACACACACACAAACACCTCACATACAACAAACAAGCTCGTGACTTGTATCAACAGGTCAATCATATGACCATAAAAATATCTTTTTCATTCACATGAAAAATCATATGCAATGACATATGCAAACCTTTGTAATCTCTACATGTATGTTTATGCATATGATAGTAGTGATTCTAAAAAAATCTAAGTTATTATTTCTCTTGTTTATTCAAACTCATCTAGTACAAAAGAGGGTATAGACATCTAGAAACAACCATAAGAGTATTTATTATTTTATGTATTTTATTTGCCCTTCTATGGTTTAATTGCTTCTCTTTCGAGCGATTAAGCCTTACAATGTAGCGGTTGGGAGAACGGACTCACGGTCCCAGGTCTTGGCCTACGACAAACCAAAATCACCAATAAAAAATCGAGCATGCATCCTAAACTCTGCAGAGCTATGGTACTACCACTTAGGACTCATTGTTAGACATGTCCCTTAAACTTCGTGGGACGGGAACAAAAGACACCTTCAGCCCTCAAAAACTTAATATGTCACACGATGCTTGTACCTTCCTTTTCTCTTCTAAAAGGATAAGAGATTGGGACAGAGCCAACCATCTCAGAGAGGCCAACTTTACCGGTGCCTCAAATGGACCCATGGACTAGGGTTATCTTTATTATTAAGTCGTACATCACAGTCAAGTGTCATTATCTCACAGGATAACTCTCTCATGCCCTTATGCATGATATCAATAGTTCATGCCCTCATGCATGACTAAACAGTCAATGCCATATGAATGACCTAACCTTACATGCTCTCATGTATGCTATATGTCATATTGTAACTATGCTCTCATGCATACTACATGATATATTAAAATTTGCCTTTATGCATGATCCTATCATGTCATGATTTATTCTACACATGTTTTCATGCATGATATCAATTACAACATGCCCTATGCATGACTCTTTCACATATGTTTTTATGCATGAACATGTCATAGATGATTCAATTTCTCATGCTTAATAAATGTTACATCATAATTCAACACACAAACAAGACATATTATAATGTA
The DNA here is from genome assembly GCF_984573655.1 of Nuphar pumila. Taxonomy (NCBI): domain Eukaryota; kingdom Viridiplantae; phylum Streptophyta; class Magnoliopsida; order Nymphaeales; family Nymphaeaceae; genus Nuphar; species Nuphar pumila. The sequence goes on along the minus strand of NC_143261.1, from coordinate 86,305,149 downwards.
TTCATGTTCTCACACATGATTTATTCATTTCAAAGCATATATTCAGAATTCATACTTTACATACATGACATGTGATAATGCATAAAATGCATATCATATTATCATAAATTCATGCATTTATATGAACTTTTATAGCTTAAGTACCCATGTTTATGCTGTTTTAGGTATGAAAGAGCTTCAGTTCGAATTTCATCAAAATCCGAGTTTAAATGAGGAAATTAGAGCCTTTTCTAGGAAATTAGATTTGTACCAATACAAATTGGATTCAGATCCGCTCCAAAACCATGCCAATAGACCTTTAGATCTGATCCATATTCCAATTAAACCCAGCTCCAAAGATCCAATTAGAAAAAATTCCAAAAAGTCCTCCTAGAAGTGGCATAGGATGTTTTTAGGAAATTTAAAAAGTTTTAGGTAGCTTTTTAGAAATAGTTCTAATTACGCCCTTTTGTAATTTGTTATAAAATTCTCTTTATAAGGGGACGTCCAGCATAGAGAGGGGCGTCTTATTGCTGTATTTGTTACTGTTGCTTAATTAGATAAATTGCATTTTCAGCTGAATGCTAATTATCGTTAATTCTTGTTTTAATTAGTATTTTTAATTGTTGTTAAATCCTATTTTTACATTAATTAGATTAGCATTATATTTAGTTTAATGTCATTAGAAATTAAATTAGTTTAATTAAGGTATTAGTTAGATTAGTTAAATTAGTTTAGCTAAATTTGTTTCTTTGATTAATTATTGATTTTCTTTTAATTAAGCATAGTTCATAATATTATTTTTTTTTAATTGTGATTTTTTGTAGATAATGTTAGTTATAATTCATTAGTTAGATTTAGATTTATGTGATTCACGTTAGTTAGTTTAGATTTAATTTTAATCTTGTAGATTAGTTTGTTGAATTAATTAGTTGCCTATTTCTTATTTTTTTAGTTTTAATTCATCAATTATTTAGTAGTTTTGATATTTTAGTTTTTGGTATTGTTCCAGATCAGTTTGTATGTTAGATTGAATCTTTTAATGTTCAGTTAATTGTTAGATCCATTAGTTATTAGTTTAGTTATTCTTTTTATCTATTTAGTTAGCATGATAATTTTAAATCTTAAATCTTGTATTTTTCTGTTAATTGCTTCTTGATTAGATTAGGTTAGTTAGTTAGTTTCTTTTAATCCTTGTTAATTTCATGTTAGATTAGTTGTCTTACTTTTCAACCATTTAATTGCATTTAGTTAAATTTTGATAATTAGTTAATTTAGTAACCAATAGATAATTTAGATTTAATTTTATAATAATCGATATTCTGCTTTACTTGATAATTGTAGTATTTCTTAGTTTAGATAATTCATTCGTTATTGTTTGTTTATTCCAGTTATTTATATAGTGTAGTTAGATTTGATTAATTCTTTTATTCATTATTTATTTCATTAATGGTTTAGAATAGGACATAATAGTTTGCTATTTTTATTTTACTAGTTTGTCTAGTCGAGCCACGAACAAGGAGGAGGGTGGGCTGAGTTGATCAAATATTTTTCTAAATCTCCTTGGATTTTGTTCAAGAGTCCCTGAAATTAGTTTAGAATAGTTGATTTTTATTGTTTTATTTTTATTTTAGTTAGCATTATAATTATAATTATTTTTCTTTTTTGAGGTATTAATAAAGTAAAGTTTCAGTGAATTGTATTGCCTAAGTTCCGTTCCTTGAGGAGACAATCCGACTTGCTACTCTACAACGAGTGCAAGAACTGGTTTTAAAATTATCATTTGGTGCACAATTCTTGGTTTTAAAATTATTGTTTTCAAATATCACATCAACATGCTTTACCAAATTATCATTTCATACAAGCATTCACAATAGACATGTCAATCACATCAATAAAGCATTATTTATTTCACACACTACATGCTCAAACATGTACTTGCAGCAAACACACTCTATATTCCGCTATCTAAAATCATAACGAATATGATCTACTGAACCACAACAAGAAAAGCACTTCTATTCTCATACATTCAAATCATGCTCAACATGATCTTTGAACTACAGTCACAATAGTCCTAGATATCCACAACTAAGTGACATGTATTAGCAGAAAAATATTGTATAAAATAAAAATAAATTTATGGTGTGATGCATGTGCACCACATACCTACCATGGATATACACCCGATTTGCAATTTGCATTGTTTTCGATGCTCATGACTTTTCTAGCAACAAGCGATAGCTAGCAATAAGTATCATTTATTTTTTCTTTTTCATATCTGCAATTAAATCAGCACAATGCAATATATATGATAAGCATGTTTACTATTTCTACTAAATTATTAAATTCTTCTAAGCACATTCCATTTGCAAACATCAACTATGCATGTGTATGTGCGAAGACCGCACCTGCGATGTACATATTAACATGGTTAACTATGCACATTCGCGCACTCTCAAGTGCATATTTATGATGCAAACTACGAAATCAACAATATATCTATAACATTATAAAACCTGTTTCGAAAGACAATTTCAAATATGCATATACGATATTTAAAAATCCTTTTGAAACTCTGTTAGAAAGCACATTCAATTATGGAATTCGGTCTCACATAGGAATTTCACCGAACACTTAGCGAACGGTGAAATTCTCAAGACATATTCAAATTTCAAAAACTATACAACATGCTTATCAGTGTTAATACATTATGCTAATTATGCTCATAACCAAAATCAATGCAATTGCTAATTCAATTCAAGCAAAACTATCGAATTATGCATTTCTACACTTAATTTTCTAAAGATGCACTACACTATGATTCTTACAAAACAAAATGTCAAAACACACTAGATTAATACCAAACAACAAGAATCTATATTCTACAAATTTAGTTTAAGAATCCTACTTTTGTGATACGATGAAAAAAGTAGCAAAACTCAAAAACCAAGAAGTCCAACGAAAACTGCAACAGATTTGCCGCATAGGCAAAACACCAAATACTTGGTGTGCGACACACAACACCAAGCAAAATCTCAAAAATGGGAATGATCTTGATCTGCTGGGCATGGATCTTTATGTAGGAAAACATGCATAAAACCCCAAATAAGCCTTAATTAGGCAAACTGGCTAGTGAAATCCACATTAAGATCGATGAAATAAGAAGGAAAAAAAGGATGAGGTATAGAAAATTTACCTAATCACACCAAGTATGGAGGAAGTGGGCACGAAGATGCCGGGACATGATTTCCCATGTAGCAATGGCGCAAGGAATCCAAAGAACCTCCAAATCGATAAATCAGCTAATAAAAAATTCATAAAAAATTGGAAATAAGAGAAAATAAGGGGAAAAAAATAGGGAGAAGGAGAGAAGGGCTCTGACTCACCAAAATGGGTGTCGAAAGTGGTTGTGGGATCAATTTTCTAGACTTAGCATCAATGGTGGTCGGCGGGTGGCACCAAACTCCAAATACCGCAAGTAATGGTCGGCTATAGAGGAGAAGGAGTAGAAGAGATGGGGTTTTCCAACACCCAAACTCCATACTGAGAGGGGCGGCAGCTCCAAGATGCATGGAATTTCAGCAATGGTGATGCTCTCGTGGATGGTTCATGCATGTCAGTGGCTGAGTTGAGATGAAATGGAATGAGAAAGGAAAATGGGTGTTCAGATGAAATGGAATGAGAAAGGAAGAAAAGCAAAGGGACCTTCGACTGTGTTGGGGGTGATGTCGTCCTCATGGAGGAGGGAGAATAAGAGAAGAGGGCAGGCGCCCATGGTGGTGTTCACTGAAGCTGGGTGGCGATGGGGGTCGGCCACCGCTCTCAGAGAAAAAAGAGAGGGTCAAAAGAGAGTGGGGGGTCGGCTTAGGTGAGAAGAGAAAGAAATGGGGAAATGCGTGAAATTACGGAAGAAAGAGGTTTTCTCTCCCTTGCACGAACAAACCAAACTAGGTCCCGAATCGGGTTCGATTTGGTCTTAAACCAAACGACATATATAAAATAATAATAATAAATAAATAAAAATTTAAAACCTAACCTAGTTACTAATAAAACATTATTTTTAAACAATCTTTATTTTAAAACAAAGCCATGATAAAAAAATAGAATATAATAATTGTTTTATTGTATAAAATGCTTAAAATTTTATGTTTGGATCAATCCATTTGGGTCCAACCCGTATAGAATTCGGGTTCATAATAAAATCCCCATTTTTTTTTCAAAATAGTTTCTTACATTTTATCTGCATTAATTAATTATACTAAATTTAAATAGTTCCTGGTTTGGGTACTTTCTAAAATCATAATTTGTTGATTAAAATATTTGTCAAAATTTGTTTTATAACCAAAATACCCATTTTAAGAAATTTTTTTGAAGGGCATTGAAATGTATCTAGTTAAGTTCAAAACGCCTCAAAAATACCTAGATGAGTTTGTGACTCACTAAAATAGTTAATTGCGATGATTATTTAAATCTGTAACAATATTTTGTCTGAAATAGTTCTAAAATACTAATTTTACCCTTGTTAGCCAGAACTGGGTAATTGAGCGTGTATGATACCAATACTTATAAATAAAAAATAGAAATACATTTCTAATTCAATGATAAAGCTGAATTCTTTATTTATTTAAAATATCTAAATTTTACAAGTTTTACAATGTCCTTTATCTTCTACATAAGTCAGATGCATCCTGTTTATTTTGACCTCAAGGGGTTTTTTATCGGTCATTATATTGCCCTTTTTGAAATTTGTTTCAAATAGTCATTAGAAGTACTAAAATACATAGCATAATAAACCCCAAAATGATACCATTTGTTACGATGTAAGCAAACTGCGAGTACCCATAGGGGTAACCAAGAGAAATAAAAGTCTTTACTTGAGCAACTTTACTTCAGATAATTGGTACTGAATGGTGTCCTAGTGGTGTATCTACTGTGTAATGAAGATTTGCATGTCCTAACTTATTGTTGCATGTTGTTTTATACATTTTTAGAGTGAATAAATTAATAATGCTTCTATATGTTCTGTATGATGCATGCTCATGAATACTTGGTACTTTGGACACACACTCTAACTTATTTCTACTAAGACTTGTAAAGTCTAACCCACATATATTATAAATTTGCATGTCAAGAATGAACAATGCTGGAGCGGTTAAGGGATACTGCTGGTGGTGCCATGATCTCCTAATTTCTAAGTGTTTGTGATATTGTTTGAACATTATTTATTTTTTTGAGACTCAATGTAAACAATTTATTTATTAATCAATGTGATGATTGAGTTAAGTTGAAGGATAGAATGGTTGTGTCTGATGTAAACACCTGTAACCAACCCATAATTCTAACAAAAACCAAAACTAATGTTTTCCTTGTATTAAAAAAAAAAATTGCTATATTTTTTGGTTAAATTTTAGGGGTGTTACAACTTTGGTATCAGAGCCAGGGACAAAAATTATGGTTTATGGCTCGTCCATCAACCCAACAACACTTTGTAAGTATAATTCAACTTAATTATTTAATATGTTGTAATGATTGATATTTATACTGTGCAAATGAGAATTTGAAAAAAAATTTTCTAGGGACACTACATAAATGGTTTAAGGGTTTAGATCATAATTAGTTTCTTAATGGCTTGGGTGTAGATGTATCAAAGAGCAAATATGAACGTGAACACAACAAATGATTGGCAAAAATAGAGGCGCTTCATCATGCATGCTCTTAACAACCTTGCCCAGACTATGAATGTGCATTTGCAAAGCTAGAATGAGCAGGTCGTAATTGCTAGTGCAAACCATAACCATGACCCAGTGGCTTACGAGAAGTTCCTAAAGCTTGACCCACCGACCTTCTCGGGAAAGGCTGATCCATAATTGGTTGAGAGCTCGTTTGAAGAGATTGAATGGGTTTTTTGTGTACTGCATGTGCCTGATGATAGGCATACAAACTTCGACACTTATAGGCTGAAGGGGGAATGCTAGGAAATGGTCAGACACTGCTCGAGAAGTTAGCTTCACTCAATGATGGTTTGAGATATCGGGTGATGACCAATCGATCATCAACCTTCCATGATGCCATTGAAGTGGCCACCACTCTGAGGGAATAATAAAAAAGGTCAGCTAGCAAAGGTGGATTCATAAGCAATAATTCTCTGGTGGAAAGGGGCAACCACCATTTAAGGAGCAGAAGTAGCAAGGAGGGAACCACCCACTATAGAAGCTGAACCAATAATGTTAAAAGTGCAATTGCTTCCACAAAGGAAAACCATGCCCTCATAACACTAGTGCCTGCCACTATTATAGGAAGATGAGTCATAATGCCCGAAATTATTGCAGAAAGGCAACATATATGTAGAGGCAGACATCTAGAAGAAGACAACAACAACAATAATAGACCACCCGGAAAAAGGTGTTAGGACACATTTATGCCACCACGATGGAATAATGAAGAAGGATGACCTAGTACAAGGTATTATATTTGTCGCTGGTAAAGCTGCTCTTGCTCTATTTGATTATAGTGCAACAAATTCATTCATATCTTTTGACTTTTCCAAACAATTAAGGGTGAATGTTAAACCATTAAACCATGCCTTAGATGTGTATAATCCAATTAGTTTTAACACTATGTGTGTGACATATGTGCCAGATATAGACATAGAGTTAGAGGGTCATAACTTACTTGCAGATTTGATTTTGCTCGATATGATTGAGTACAATATAATTTTGGGTATGGACTGATTGTGTGAGCAATATGCTTATATTCTATGCTGGTAAGGGAAGGTTGTATTATCTCAATCAGATCTTCCGAAGGTAGAATTCAGACTCTCTAGATATTTTCTGAAGAGCCAGGTCATCTCTACACTAAAGACTCAGAAGTATTTGAGGATGTGGCACCAACGGAGCTCGAGGAGTTGAAGAAGCAACTGCAAGAGTTGATGGAGAGGGGCTTTGTACGACCAAGTGTATTTTTATTCTTTAAAAAGAAGGATGTTTTGATGAGGTTATGCATTGACTATAAGATGCTTAACCAGGCTACCATAAAAAAAAGTACTCTTTGCCCCGTATCAAGGACATGTTCGACCAGTTGCAGAAAGCGAGGGTGTTCTTAAAGATCAATCACCAGTTTGACTGCCATCAGCTCTGAGTCAAGGATGATGATATCCTGAATATGTCTTTCAGGACAAGGTATAGACATTATGAGTTTGCGATGATACCTTTCAGACTCACAAAATTTTCAGCTCTATTTATGGATTTGATAAATTGGGTATTTAGTCCCTACTTAGATTCTTTCATGATTGTTTTCACAGATGATATCTTGGTACATTCCGAGGGTAGGGAATAGCATCGAGATCAATTGAGGACAGTGTTGGAAACACTCAAGGAACATCAGCTTTATGCTAAGTTTTCTAAATATGAGTTCTGGCTTGAAAAAGTCATGTTCTTGGGTCATGTGATCTCAAAAGATGGTGTTTTTGTAGACCCTGCGAAGGTAAATATCATTTTCATGAAACTTTTTAAGAATTAAATATGAAAAAAATCACATTTTGTTGGATTCTAATAAGTAAGTCTCAGATAATGTAATAGTTGGATGTAGAATTGAATTGAGAACAACCAAAGAATGTCAGTGGTATTAAGAGCTTTCTTGGGTTGTTAGGCTACTACGAATGATTTATCTAGAACTTTTCACGGGTAGCCTTGCCTATGACCAAGCTCCTACGAAAAGGAGCCAAGTTCGAGTGGACCGAAAAGTGCAAGAAGAGCTTTCAAACTTTAAAGGAGAAGCTCACAATGGCTCTAGTATTGACCTTGCCATCTAGTCATGGCGGCTTTGTGGTAGATACAGATGCCTCAGGAACATGCATGGGATGTGTCTTGATACACCACAAAAAGGTTATAACTTACGCATCTCAATAGTTGAAGACCCACGAAAAAAATTATCCTACACATAATCTGAAGTTGGCTGGCATAGTGTTTGCACTGAAGATATGGTGACATTATCTATATGGAGAGCAGTTCAAGGTATTTACAGATTATAAGAGTCTGAAATGCATGTTCTCTTAGAAAGAACTCAACATGGTGTAGCGATGTTGGTTAGAGTTTATTAAGGATTACAAATTTACCATCTCATATCTACCAGTAAAGGCCAACGTCGTGGCTGACACTCTTAGCCGTAAGGCAAGTAGGACCTTGTTCAGTCTAATGAGAAGAGGGTGGAAACTATTAGAAGACTTTGTTGACTGGAAGCCCTTTTCTGATGATTCTGAAACTATCAGATTATCCAGTATGACAATCTAGCCAGAGTTCATCGCCTGAATTATCGAGGCATAGAAGGAAGATCCTCAGTGTGAAAAGCTAAAGGCACTCGCTCAGTAGCTCTTTTAGACTAAAAGAAAATAGGCGCTTATGAATGAAAGAGAGGATTTGGGTACCGAATGACTTCAAATTGAGGAAAAGACTACTAGAAGAAGCTCAAAGGTCCAAGTACATTGTACATCCGAGTAGTACAAAGATGTATAAGGGCCTACATCGAAGGTATTGATGGAATAAAATGAAATGGGAGATCGCGAGGTAAGTGGTGTTAAATAGATTTTTGGATGTTTTTATGGTATCTCAAGGATTAATATATTACATTGCTAGGTATATCTCAAGATGCTTGACTTGTCAGCAAGTCAAGATCGAGCATCAGATACCTGTTGGTATGATGCAGTAGATGGAGATCTCATAGTGAAAATGCGATAAAATTACGATGAACTTCATGGTGGGTTTATCTAGGGCCTGACAACAACATGCAATTTGAGTGATCTTCGACAGACTCACCAAATCGACATACTTTCTACCCATTCGAATCAATCAGACGCTGGAGAATTTGGAAGAGTTGTATATCCGGGAGATTGTACGACTGCACAGGGTACCAGTCTCGATCATATCGAACCAAAATTCTTGATTCACTTCATGATTTTGGGGATAGTTGTAGAAGGCCTTATGTACTAAGTTGAAGTTCAGTACGGTTTTTCATCTCCAAATTGACCGGCAATCAGAGAGGATGATGCAAATGCTCAAAAACATGGCTGAATTTGCTTATAATAACATCTATCATGCTAGTATTGGGATGACACCCTATGAGACTCTCTACGATCAATCATGTTGATCTCCGATTTGTTGGGACGATGTTGGTGAGCAGACAGTGGAGTCACCAATCTTACTGCGACACTATACCCAACAAGTACGGATGATTCGAGACAGATTGTGTACAACCCATAGTTGGTAGAAAAGCTACATGAATCACATGAACAAAGGCACTTATACATAGAATAATATATTATTATTTTAAATATTTTATTTAAAAAAATACATTTTAACATTAAAATATCAAAAAATAATTTTGTATTGATTAAAAAATTTTAAAAATTGTGTCGTGTCATATTTTTCAAAAAAGTTTGAAGAACTTGCAAGTCAAATCCGTCACATGTCCTCATGTCCACGTGTTATTGTGACATAGCCTCTATAGACTATCCTGAAAGATCTACGGACGAGCCGTGTTATCTCAACTGGCTAAGCAAGCTAGGGCCCTACGAAGCCAAGCCCCATTCAATGCTTTTATTTCAATATCTTCTGCTGGTCGTTGCATGCATCATGTCCATGTCCTGTATCTTCCTTGGATGGTAAGCAACCAGTTCAGCTGCACCCCATATAAAAGCTCGCTCTTAACTGCTTATCAAACATGAAGAGTACGGACACTCGCAATGCAAGCTATATGGTGTGTGCCCCAACAAAACCAGCCTGCAAAATACAGAGCATATAAAATCTGGAAATAGAATGGGTCTCCAACTAAATGACTGAAACACCCTTCAAGTCAGTTTGTCAAATACATATTAACTCGTGGCCATTTGAGATTTTTTTTTTTCGTTTGTTTTTCAATAAGGGTATTATTGATAAAGTAGATCTGGCTTTGTCACATCTTACTGAGTATTGCATACAAGTTATGTGGTTAGTTATTTCGAGTTGCTATTAATTAATCTACTTTTTAACAAGCCATGATCACTCCTAAAATCATAGTCGGTAGACTCAGCAGTCAACTCATGACTTAACTGAATTGCAGATCAGCCCCCGACCAAGTTAAAAAATCAGTATAACTTGGTTAGGGACAAAACTTGACCAAGTCAGCCAAGTCTCATCTACTTTTTTTTTTTTTTAATAATGATTTTACCATGTAAATCAGAATATATTTGCCACAATTTTCTTTGTGTATAGTCAGAATATATTTACAATCTAGTTGAAATCTCATGATGCAAGTCATTTTGATTAAATTCAACATTGTAGATGTATTCAACATGGTTGATTTGTCAGGAGTCTAAACCGTGGATCATGTTTTCTCAGCGGAAAAAATAATTGTTTTTATGAGTTGATTTTTGGATCATCAGAAAGACCCGCTCACATATTGGACTCTGGTAGATCTTCACAAAACAGATAATGTATATCGTATCTACAGGGTCAGACTTACCAAAGAAATGGACTCTCTAAGATTGTACATGTAGAACGATTGTAGAAAATCTTTTTCCATATATATATGAATTACTAGAATATGAGAATTAAAATATGAGAACTAGAAATATGGGGATTTACAACGTGTTTTTTGTAAATCCAACTATGTGGATGTGCTTGGCATGGTGAATTTGCTAGGAATCAACTGTTGGATCGTGTATTTTTGGTGAAAAAATATGATTTTTGAATGCTTGAATATTTATGATGATTATGAACCATTGATTTTAAAGCCTTAAAAAAATTAGTTTATGCATCAAAATCGGATGATTCAACAGCTGGTTCTTATAAAACCAAGCATGTAGATCACATCCCTACAGTTAGATTCAAGAGAAAAGAACAAAAAATCCATCAAAATCATGGTTCACACATTAGTTCTCATATTCTAGTGAATATATATATATATATATATATATATATATATATATATATATATATATATATATATATATATATATATATAGAGAGAGAGAGAGAGAGAGAGAGAGAGAGAGAGAGAGAGAGAGCAACCCTTATCTTCAAACACATAAAGTGCTTGAAGATGGGTTGGACGAAGCGATGGCCCATCTTTTGTTTTTTGCGTGCCCTCCAGACATTTAGTGGCGGTCTTGACTGCCGCTAAATGTCTGGGTAGAAAAATGACTTTTAGCGGCGGTTTGGGCAAAAAAATGACTTTTAGCAGCGGTTTGGGCAGAAAAATGACTTTTAGCAATGGTATAAAACCACCTCTAAATGTCTGGGTAGAAAAATGACTTTTAGCGGTGGTTTGGGCAGGAAAATGACTTTTAGCAATGGTACAAAACCGCCGCTAAAAGTCATTTTTTTGAAAAAAAAGAGTGTGCAACGTAGTGCCGTGCATTCAAAGGTGTTTGAAGGAAAACCCATCTGAAGATATGGGTTTTCCATATATATATATATATATATATATATATATATATGAGATCTAAAATATGAGAACTAGAAATATGGGCATTTTCAATGCTTTGTTTTTGCAAATCCAACCATATAGATGTGTTCGGCATGATAAATTTACTAGGAATCAACTGTTGGATCATGTATTTTTATGAAAAATATGATTTTTGAATGCTTGAATATTTATAAAGATTGTCAGCTGTTGATTTTAAGGCCTTAAAAAATTATCATTTATGCATTGTAATTGGATGATTCAAGAGTTGGTCCTTATAAAACCAAGCATGTAGATCACATCCCTACTCTTAGATTTAAGAGAAAAAAATTCATAAAAATCACAATTCACAGAGTAGCTCTCTTATTTCCACTTCTCATATATATATATATAATCACTAGAATATAAGAACCGAAAATATGAGAACTAATGTGTGAACCGTGATTTCATGGATTTTTGTTCATTTCTCTTGAATCTAACTGCACAATTGTGATATGCATGCATGGTTTTATAAGAACCTGCTCTTGAATGGTCTGATTTTGATGCATAAATGAGATTCTTTAACGCTTTAAAATCAATGACTCATAATCTTCATAAATATTTAAGCATTCAAAAATCACATTTTTTCATAAAAAATACATGATCCAAAGGTTGATTCCTAGCAAATTCAACATGCCAAGCACATCCACATCGTTGGATTTTAAAAAAAAAGTGTTGAAAATGTCCATATTTCTAGTTCTCACACTATAAGGATGAGAGTCAATAGTGGTGATTGTTCTCGCCACTATTGCTTTATTTCTCACCGCTATTGCTCTATAATGGTGATAGTTCTCGCTGATATGTCACCGGCAAAAAATGACCTTTGTTGATCCATAACAGTGACATTTATAGGTTGTCATTAAAGGATGAACCAATATCAGTGAAGAATCTTGCCAGAACTAGGAAACTAATAGCAGTGAAGTAGTTTATAACAACAAGGTTGTTTTAATAGTGAGATACTTGATAACGGTCAGATCTCTAACTCGTTGTTATAGGCTACCTATAGGTTGTAACATTTTTTCTCACCGTTATAGCCTATAACGACCAACATTAACTTGTCATTATGGGCTATAATAGGGAGAATTACTTGTCGTTGTAGGCTATAATGGCGAGATAGGGATTTTGCCTATAACAGTGATATATAAATGGCATTGTTATAGACTACAAACCTACAAATTTAAAATGCAAAATTAGTATTAAAAAATTTACATTTAAAAACTTGCAACTAAAACATACATTGAATAAAAACTTCATATACACTTCAAACATACATCCTCAAATATTCAACTTCAAACATAAATCCTTAAACATTCACTTCAAACATACATTCAACAAAAAAATCAAACATACTTCAAAAAGTATACATACACTTCAAACATATATTCTTAAATATTCACTTCAAACATACATCCAACAAAAACTTCAAATACACCTCAAAAAATATATATAAACTTGAAAAATATAAACCCACTACATCCTTTCCAAGCCTGTAACAAACACACTTCAAATACTATCCCCCCATACATACTATTCAAGCTTGCAACAAACACACTTTTAATACAAACCTACTACATCCTCAAACATTCACTTTAAACATACATTCAAGAAAAACTTCAAAAAATATACATACACTTCAAAAATACAAACTCACTATATCCGCTCCAAGCCTACAACAAATACACTTCAAATACAAATCCCTTACAATCCTTACATCCACTCCAAGCCCGCAACAAACATATACACTTCTAATATTTACATAAATAATCTTTCAAACAACAAATTAAGAATCAATTAGATCAAACATATTTATCACTATATTATATAAAAAAATAAACTTACAGAATAAGAAACTTACCCTCATATGGTACTTCTAGAGGTATGAAGATAATCCACTTATTTATAGAATGCACTCGCAGTGGGTTCCTGTCGATCTATTTTAGTTTGCCGGAAGCAAAATAAGAATCTATTAGATCACAAATATTTAGCACTATACTATATAAAAAAATAAACTTAGGGAATAAGAAACTTATCCTTGTATGATACCTCTGGAGGTATAAAGATGTACCAGGCTTCATAGTTACTAAAGTCTTTTATTGCTTGATTTGCTTCTAATGCACAAAAGTTAGTCTAGTTGTGGTGATGATATTTGGATTTCGTACAGATAGCTTTAATTTACCAAGAAATCTCTCGATCAGATACATCTAACAATATTGTATTGGTCCAACAAGTTCAGGCTCACGTGGTAGATAAATGACTAGATGCACTACAATGATAAAAAATATGGGTAGAAATATCTTCTCCAAAGTGCATAAGATTACTGGAATATTTTTCTTTATCTTCGTTAAAGCATCTATTCTCAACGTCCTTGCACACAACAGTCTAAACATATTGGTCAGACAAATTAAAAGCATATTGATTGTCTTCTTTAGATATTCATGAACTGCAGTAAAAAGTAGGCACTAAAAGAATATGTGACTATCATGACTTTTCATTCTAAAAAATTTAACATCGTTTATGTTTATGCATCACCCAATGTTAGATGTGTAGCCATCGAAAAACTTTACATCCTTCAACTAATCAAAAAACTCCTTATGCGTACTAAAAATATCTATTATGCATATGGTTTATTCAGTGTTACATTGCTTCTGTCTAAGTGCAGGTGATGATGTATCTTTCTGAGTCTTAAAGCATCTAGTGTATTTTCATTGTCCTTTGTGTTTTCTTTCATATCGAGCAGTGTATATAAGATATTATCATATATGTTCTTCTCAACATGCATCACATCTAAGTTGTGTCTTAGCTTCAGTAATGACAAATATGGTAGTCAGAAAAATATGTTTATTTTGTTCAATTTAGTTATCATTTATTGTCAGCACATTCTTTTATTTTTTCACTAATTCATACTTTTCTAAAATCAACAGTAACGCTACTTAATTGTGCTTCTAGTTCGCTTCTAAATAATTCATTTGGTGGCCCTCTAAGCTCCATATTATCGTCAAACTCCTTCTTTTGACGATGTCATGGGTGATCTTCAAGTAAGAATTGATGGTGTGTTTGTAACATGTTTTCTTGCTGAATTTCAAGCTATCTTGACCTTGTATTGATGTTGCAAACTGAACATGCAAGCTTTCCCTTTATATACCACTCTAATAAGTTAACAAATGTTGAAAAATCATTGATAGTCTACATCACTGCTGCTCGCATATGAAATATATCTTTAGTTGATGCATCGTACATGCTAATGCCTTCATTCCATAACTCTTGCAAATATTTAATTAATGATTGCAAGTAAATATCTATTACATTTTTAAGTGCCTTTAGTCCAAGGATGAATAGAAAAAGTTATATGAAATAATCTTTCATACACATCCATAGAGACAGATTATACGACAATAATTCTATAGGTCATATGTTGTATGACAAGCTTATATTTTTGAATGAATTGAAATTGTCACTTGCCAAGCCGAGACGAACATTATGAGGTTCCGCTATGAACGATATGTGTTCTCTATCAAACACTTTCCACGTTGCAGAATCTGATGGATAAATTAGTATGTTCTCATCGCTTGCATATCGGGTCTTGTGCCACCTCATATTTGATGTTGTTTTCATTATTATGAACAAGTGTTGCAACCTCAAATTTTTAAAAAAATACCATAATACTTTTTGAAAAACTTTTATTCTTTTGCCTTTGTGTGGTTTTCATCTTGAAGCATTGCACTTTAGGTACGTTTTGTTCTTCTTATGCTCCTCCCAGAAAAGCATCCAATCATTCACACATGCATATATCTTCACGTAATCAAAACTGGTGCAATTATAAATTTATTTGTCTCATAGTAAGGGTTTGACAATCTTTTTCATTCGGGTAATGCATCATTTAACAAATCAATCAGCATGTCGAATGATTTGTTGCTCCAATTATTCATTGATTTGATATGTAACAACTTGAAAATGATAGCTAGTTTTATTAACTTTGTACATCCTGGATATAGATCGCAATGGGCATCATCCATTAAGTCTGGAAGAGGCCTACGTTCACCATCATGGTCTAGAGTTGAATCAAATGTTGTCTTCATAATAACATCATTTAGCATTTCTTTGACCCGATCATAAACATCTATCGTATCTTCACTCTCATCATGATGTATATGTACTGTATCTACGTGGGTTTGGACCACACTCACATAGGACTGAATATATTTCATGGTAGAACTACGCCCAATCAAGTATAGTTTAATTAATGGTAGAACTTTATATTTTTTGCTCTTGCAGTCCCAACATGGGCATCACATTCTACCAGCAGAATTGACATGAGCACATGATACATGATGCTTCAATGAATCAATCAATTTCAGATGTATAAGATTCAAAACTTCTGTCGTGAATGTGTATCTACAATTGATTCATATTCACAGACGACGACTCTACTATATTCAACAAGAGAATCTTTGATCAATGACATTTACAAATAAAAACACAAATTTTTAAAATTAAATGCCCCTAAAATTCTAAGTTTCTAACATTCACATAAATATGACTTTTATTATTGAAAGTTAATGAAAAATCATTGAAATGAAGGACAATCATAGCAACAAACACATGAGATTCACTTTCTCATTTGAATGCGAAAGTAGATCTCATTTTATATAACAGCCTAACATAAAAGGGTAAGTTGTGAGAAAGTGACCATTGTATATGCTGTAATGAGCTTAGATACGTTTCCTTTTATTTTTGGTGCGTATAAGTTGAGTTACTGAACATTTATTTATTTATTGTTTCTTTGTAGTGTGTTCTTGCAATTTTCCTAATGTGGCACTTGGGAAATTTAGTACAAAAAACGATGGTTGATCTTAAAAAAGAATTTGCTGCTTATATGTTACTCATTTTTCTGGATTTTGATTATCTGGCCACCGTCATGTTCAGGAATAGCACTTCATGAAGTGCACCGATGATTTATCATGAACTTAGGTGCCACCTAAATACGTCTTAATTTTAAGGGTAATCACTGTCTAGTACATGTAGAACCTCTCTTCCAATACTTATTTCGGGTCAAATTTCTGTATGCGAATTTATTCTGGCCAATTTTCTAACCTTGAATAATTTGATTGTGTGCAGACAGTGTCTTGATGTTCTACAGAACAAGTTGAAGTTTATATATTGAATTATTATATAACAATTCCTAATCTTAAGAAGTTATACCCGAATTTCGATAAACATTGGTTTCAGGGTTTGTTTACTGTTTATGTTCTTATTTATTTTTTTTCAAATAATTTTTGCCAATCCTTTATTTGTTGATTATATGGACTTCCTAATGTGAGGAGCAAAATCTATTTTTTATCGTTGTGTGGAATGATACCTCTTGGAGTTCTGAATGACTTTCGAATTTCTAAAAGTTTAGGTTAAATATGCATCTGTTTCATTTTCATGTTCTGAATCGATCATTTAGAGGCTGCTTGTCTTGAATGGAATTGCTTTTTCACATTTTTGCTATATTAACTATAGTATGTTTTGAGTCAACTGTTGGAGTTCTAAATGACCTTCCTATTTCCACAAAATTCAGGTTACATACCTGTGTTTCATTTTTCATGTTTTGAATCAATCTTTTGTATAGGCAATGCTTGCAGCCATTGTTTGGCTTGTCTTGAATGGAATTTCTTTTTCACGTTTTTTTCTCCATTAATATAGAATGTGAATCAAATCTATGAATCATCTTGATTATTAATTTTTAAGTTTAATGGATTCATCTCCTTGTATTTGCAGTTTCTCAGACGAGTTCAGCATTGACACTGTTGTGAAACCTCCCCCTCCTGCTATGGCATATCATATCTCACATAATTTGAGCTTCTTCACTAGCATATTCACACAGTTCCTTGGTATGTTTATTATCCTTTTCCCCAACAACTAGAGATCATTGCATAAAACATAATCAAATCTTGCAAAATCCATAAAATCCTACACACACACACGCATCCCAGAAAAAACACATCCATATTCAGTCAATTCCTTACTAAAAAACGACCAGGATACAACCTTATACAAGCGTTAGAACTCACAAATACGATCAGAATAGGAGTTATTCTCAAATCTGGACACTATCACCCTTAATATCCAGAAATTAAAGAAAAATCCATAGAGAGAGTGATCGCACATAGAGAAAAATGAAGATAATCATGCATTCATGGGGGTTTTTGCTGGGTCAAGTCCATTGTGAGAGAGAGACTTAGAGAGGCACACCTGAAAAGAGGGGTTGCTCGGTGCACGATGATAGCGGTAAGGTCTGGCAAATGGGGTGGTAGGGTATGATGACTGCAGCGAGAGGGAGAGGGAGAGATCACACAGAAAGAGTGGTCACAAAGAGAGAGAGATAAACATAAAAATGACCCATCAGACCTTTTTAATATAAATCACTTTATAACGGTGATATAATTGTCGCTGTTAAAACCTATAACAGCGAAAAACAGATCTCATCGTTATTGATCTATAATATAGAGATCATCTAACCATTAAATATAGTCGTAATCGTTAAAGTGTTTTAAAGACAATATCTCACGGCTAGAGAATCTCATCATTATATAGTTAAAACCCTATAATGATGAGAGTCAGATCTCACCGTTATTGATCTATAACAACAAGATTTTCTAACTGTTAAAGTGTTTTAACAGTAATATTTAACCGCTAGAGAATCCCATCGTTATATATATGTATTTAACGATGAGATGTGTACAGGGGATATCTAGCTTACCGTTATTGTTGAAGCTAATAGCAACGAGATTCACAACCGAAGTAGAGTAAAAACGGCGAGATATTTATGTCTTTGTTATTAGCTATTAATTAGCGGTGACAAAAATTGTATCGTTATTGCTTGATCAATGGTGGTGAGTTTTTTTCTTGCTGGAAAAGAGTCGCCGCTATTGACCCTCATCTTTGTAGTGACATATTCTAGTTCTCATATGTCAGCTCTCATATTCTAGTGACTATATATATATATATATATATATATATATATATATCGTGACTCCAAAATCACCAAAAGGACACCAAAGTCATCATAATCAAGCATGGCTGATCTGAAACCAAGTCCTAAGGGTGCCAACCATGCCCAAAATTTTCCCATTTGGGCTACTATTGGTTCTTAGAAAATTCTAGAGATCTAAGATCGTTTACAAAGCACTTACCAAAAACCCATGCAAACTTTTTCCTTTATACTGACCTGCACAACACCATTCTCGGGCTCCTCTTTGTTTATGTTAAATTCAGGCAAATAAAACCCAAAGAAATTTTCATGTGTTTCTTTTTTTTTCCTTATTTAATCTCGTCATTCACCAAACTCAAGACTTTATTTACTAAGGTTTCATAAACAATTCTTGAGCTAAATGTAATATTAAAATAAAATGCACATGCAAATTGCCCTACAGCTTGATTTCCAAGAGCAGTTGTTTATTCTTGTCATCACCAAATTTACATATTATTTATTTTCTTCACCAACCAAATTTGTCAGACATGTTTAAGACCAAGCGCTCTTGTAGATATTTTTTCAATCTGCACAAGATTTATAGATTGTACCAGAAACCATAAATTATTGAAGTGAGTTGTTGAACATCATCTTTGTGCTATAACTACTCTGCAGTACAGATGTTGAATTTAAAACCTTGTTGTAAAGGTTGACAGTTTTCTAGTTCCCCGCGCGAACACATGCCTATATATATTTCTCAACCATGGATATGAAATTTTGATGATCACTGGTAGCTTCCTTTTCTCTTCCATAATCCATATGGCCTTCATGTCACTTTCAAGACATAGGTTTGTGTATCTCTAGAGATCAAATTGTTGCTATATATGAGAGATTTTCTTCTTGGTAGTGCAACTCTAGACTCTAGAGGGATGAAGACTAGGACTCCTCTTAGTTTGAACGTTCCATGTGCTGGGTGCAAAAGATTACGACGGAGATGCACCTCGGATTGCATCTTTGTACCGTATTTCCCGGCCTCTGAACCGGAGAAATTTGCTGGAGTCCATCGAGTTTTCGGCGCAAGCAATGTGACCAAGATGCTTCGAGTAAGAATAATGGAACTTGTGTTATTGCATTTTGGCTTTTGCCTTTCTGATCTGCTTTTCATCTCTCATCCAGATCTCTAGTAAATGTTTCAGGGATCATGAACTACATATTGTTATTAGAAACTTGTTTTGATTTTGAGTTATTTAGTTGTAGCAGCATCTTGAATGGACAAGGCGGTGTTTCAAAAGAGACTGTTATTCATGGGCCCTAAATTTTACATTTTCATTCCCCCCAAGTATTTGACAGTTTTTTTTTGTGAAGGAAAAGTATTTGACAGATATGATGAATACCTTTTGAATCACTTTTTTTGTTTTAATGGAAATTGGATATTAAATTGTGTCTCTCTTAAAATATTCAAGAGTGTAAAGGACTAATCGATGCTATTATGAACCAATTTTGCATGCTTTCTACTGATGAAGGTGCTTCGAGTAAGAAAATAATGGAACTTATGTTGTTACATCATGGCTTTTGTGTCCGTCTCCTTTGCATCTCTCGTCCAGATTTCTAGTAAATGTTTCAGGTCATGAACCGCATATCGTCCTAAAAATCTTCCTTCTGTTGCATTTTTCAAAATGCAACAGATTTGGAGTACTTTAGTTGTAGCAGCATCGTCGTTTTTTATGACAAAGGAACCCTCGCTGAGAACGGGTCATCACTTAATGGGCCTGTGAGGTAAACCCCTAGTGGAGTCACCGATACCCCAAGCCCTCATCGAGCCTACCAGTTAATTAAAGGCACCCACACACCCAGTGGAAGTCGAACCTGAGAAGAAGGGGTCAACACCTTTTCATCCCCAAACCAGCTGCCACTCGGGTGTGTTGTAGCAGCATCTTGAATAGACAATGAGGTATTTCGAAAGAGAAAATGTCATTCATGGGTTGCATTTCATTCCCTTCCTCCAAGTACTTGACAAGCATTACCAATACCATTTTTATTATACCTTTCTTTGGCCAATTAACTTGGCAGTTTTGCAAAAAAAATTTAACTTCTCTTCACTATGCTGTTTATATATATATATATATATATATATATATATATATATATATATATTATGCTGTTTAATTAGATATCAGAGTGTTCTTTTTCTATCTTTTTTAATGAAAATTGGATATTAGAGTGTAACTCTTAAAATAGCCGATAGTATAAAGGACTAATACTATTTAAAACCTATTTTGCACGCTTCCTAGTACCATCAGAGGCATTATAACACATGAACTTGCGTCATATTTCATTTTATAGATCACATACACTTGCGTCATTGAATAACAAATCACCCATAGTCACATGAACACACGTACGGATCACTGTAAGCAACAAAAAATAACTTAAAATAGGTTAAAAGACATTCATGTAGAAATCTTGTTGGACATGACCAGGCACCAACTATTTCAAATCTCTTTTTCTTTTTTATTTTCTTTTGATGGGGAAGGTGGTAAAAAAAAACAAGAATACCATCATCATGAATATTCATTAAAGGTTGTTTGTTGGTCTTTGAGCATCATTTATATCTCTATTTAATTTTTCAGGATATTCATGTGAACCAAAGGTGTGATGCAGTGAGCAGCATGGTGTATGAGGCACACGCAAGGCTCAAGGACCCTGTGTATGGTTGCGTGTCAGCAATTGTTGCACTTCAGCATCAAGTCACCCAGTTGCAGACTGAACTGGCAATGGCAAGGGCAGACAATGTCTCACTGAGGGCCCAGCTGTCTGCTATCACACCACCAACACCAAGTGCTACGTGGAATACGCACATCAACACGTGTGACGTGTCCACCAATGGATTCGATGAGTGCTACTCACAGGGGCCCGTCGTATCATTGCCTCATCTTGATTGGTCAGATCTTGGGGATGTTTCCTTTCATGGGGTTCAAGTGTAAACCATGAACCCATTTTTATCATCAGTCAAAACTTTGTAATAATTCATTTTCCAGTGAGTAAATTTGCACGCAAGTCTCTCAAACAGTGCCATCTTCTATAGCATTTAGCTGCCATCCCCAGCTGAAGTCCCAGAAAATAGAGTAATTTGTAAAAAGCTGCTTAACTTATCATCAATTGATGAAAAAGCAATCCAATATTTTACATTCAACTGCCTACCTGATATCCCAATGCATTCAAATACCCAGCTGAATTATAAAATGACATGTTTTCCCTTTTTGTAGAACAACTCATACCGTGTCATCTTACTATCTTTTCTTAAACAAATCATTAATGAAGATGCTTTAATCACTTTCTTCGACTAAACAAATATTACAGAAATAATCAAAGCAGGTAAGTAATAAAATTTTAGGCATCTTTTCTAAATAACTGATAAGTTAGGAGTCCTTTTGTAAATTATTCCAAAAAAAATATTTCTCAACTTAGAGAAAGTTTAAATATTTTTTGGACCAACTTGGAGCTCGATGTGATTAGTTGGAACAATAAAAGTTTTTTTTTTTTTGCTAGACTAAAGAAAAACCCCTCATCAACGTCTGCACATTGGTAGGCCTCCAGTTGCTAAAACCCTTGAAGTCTTCCATGTCCATTAGGGAATACACTCAGGTTCGACCTTTCTGCTGCAAGGGACACTCCATCAATTTGTCACAAGTCGCCCCTACCAGACGAATGGATATCTCATGGGCAAGTAACAATAGCTCATTACCCCAATGGGGGGCTCTTCTTGTTTGGCAGGAGCAGTTAGTGCACGTAACCTTGTGTTAGGACATTGCAAGTTCGAACCCCAAATGGTACGGTTGTATAACTGGTAGGGGGTCCGCCTAACCCCAGCTTTCTCTGTCAAAAAATAAAATAAAATAACAAGAGCTCATTAACCAATCAGATTGATAAATTGACATAGGAGTACAAAGTTACCAGATCAGTCAAGTAGACATTTTGCATGGTTTTGTGCCTACTACCAATTCCTCCTCCCGATCGAGCACATAGGGCCGACTGACCTTTTTGAGATTTGAGGCCACTGCCTAGGGCCTCCTATTTTGGAGGGGCATCTAAATTTTGGAGTCCACATAGGATGGACACATGGCACATGCCGAGGGCCTCCGAATTTTGAAGTCCAAATAAGGTTAATAGGAATATTTAGGTCATTATTAAATTGTAATTTATTAATTATTCAAAAGCTATAATTTAGGCTATTTTAATAAGTTAATTATTTAAACCTAATAATAAATTTTCTCAATCCTCAAAATTTTAAACCGTTAAAGTAATAATAATATTTTTTACCTAATTTATTAACTTTTTACAATTAATTAAACTTATTCAATATTCTAACCTCACCAAAATCGGTAACCTAAATGGCATAAATTAAAGCATCTTTTTCTTTTTCTCTTTCTAAATGATCAACATTCTCAATATATCCAAAATTTGATTCAAGCATCTCTCTCTCTGTCTATCTATCTCTCTTAACGATCAACATCTCCAACTTGAATCTTATAGGTAATTTTTTTATTTTTTTTATTTTATGTCTATCGATATTATAGTATCATAGTAATTACTAATTAATATGTATTTTTTTTTACATCTTTCAAGTTTCAATATGATCACTTGCATCACCTTCAATTGAATTATAACAATCTCATTCTAAGTACTAGAACAATAATCTTTCTATAATATATTATCTTCTATTTTTAATTTTAGATGATTAATATTTAATAATATGCAAACTTTTTGTTCATCAGTTCATGTATATGTAACATAAGGTGTTTTTTTTTTAATTTGATACTCATGTTAAAAATAAAAATTTTAATCTTATGTGCTCCATGTCCAGGTTTACTAAGTCTCTCACATGTGTTGTGTGCTTAACAATTATTAGATTCATTCTAAAAAAATTATCAAGTTTTATTATTTTTTATTTATCTTTTTATTTTTTATCTTGTTAAAATTATTATGTCTTCTAGAAAATTTGAATCTGAACATAAAAAATTTGAAAAACTTCAAAATTTTAGTTACTTCTCAAAAGGGTGTTCTTGACAAGTTTGTTATTTTTAGAGTTAAAAGTCTTAAAAGAAATTTTAGAAAAAATGATAAAGAATCCAATCGACACATTAACTTTCATAAAAAGATCAAATTCTTTTCCAAATGCATATATTGCTTATAGAATACTCGTGACCATACCAGTTAGTGTCGTTTGCCAAAAAAGTTTTTCTAAAATTAAAATTGATTAAGTCATATCTAAGAACAATTGTGGTGTAGCTTTTAGAAAAATAATTTTTAAAATAATATTTTTCAATAAAATTCTCGTGTAAACTGTGCACCAAATGATAAAATAAACCAACTTACACTAGTGATAAGACCAAGTCAAACTCAGGGAACGGAATAAGGCAATAGACAATTCACTTAAATTATTCACTTTATTAATATCTCAAAAATAAAAGAATTACAATGACTACCAGTTCACAAATAACAAATAATAAAATCCTAATCTAAACTTTGGGACTCTGATGTCAGTTGAAGAAGTCAAAGGATCGATCTTCACTACCCACCCTCCTCCTTATGCATTCAAACTTGCAAAATAACCTAAGTTATGTAACTTAATTAATAATGTTAGTACCTAATCTACTAAACACTAAACAAAAATAAGGAAACAATAGCAACTTAATTAAATAAGTATCAACTAATTATCTAACTAAGAGAGCAAATAAACTAATGCTAACACTGATACAACTACACTAGTCACCAACTACTTGCTAAACTACAAAACAAGTAAATCTTACAATTAAACAAATACTTGAATAATTAACTAAATTAATCTAAACTAATTTACTAACTTCTGACAAAATAACGAAACTTACTCTAACTACAAGTAATCAGAAAAAAAAACAACAACAACAGAATCCAAATTAAAATCTAATTCTAAAGAAATTTACTAAACTACCCTAAATGCTACTCGAGGAAGACACTTAAATACATATTCTGGAAGATCAGAATTTTGAAAATGTAAACGGGGTTAGATGTCCATGAATTTTTATAGAGACATTCTGGAAACACTCAGAGATCAGACCCAATTTACAGAGTTTAAAAATTCTTCCAAAATTCATAGAAAATGATTTTTCAATTTACATAATTGTCACTTTGATAGCAATGAAGCAAAACAGTAATTTTTGCAAAACTAGTTTTCGAAATCAAATTAATTACTTGACCAAGTCAGCATAAAAAATTATGAAATTTAGCAGAGATACAGTAGACATGCTGATGAAATCAATGTACAAATTTTATGTCAAAACTCGTTGAAAACATACATGAAATAATGACCTTAAGTTGACTAGAAATTCAAATTCTACAGAATTTAATAATTTGGCTTTGCTTGACTAATTAACTAACTAAAAATATGAAAAATTAATTACTAGTTAATCCAAACTTAATTACTAAAAACAGAGAATGAATGAATTGCACATCTAACCTAAAACCAAGAAATGAACTGAAATAATTTTGTCGTTAACAACAAATAACATTTTACTAACTATGCAAACCACACGAGAAAAAAACAATGCTAATTAATCACTTATTAAATATGAATAGACTAACTAGAGAACTAAACTAAAACAAATTAAACTAACAAGAGTTAACTACTATTGAACTAAGCATGGAAGAATTATAAATGGAATACATTGACTAACTACAAGTCATGCACTAACTTAACTTAAGCAAATACACGAAATACTATGCACTAACTCGACTAATTAGTTACTTAAGCATAAACTAACTAACATATATACTAAGCAAGAAATTAATGTAACTTAAAACAATAAGAGTAAACTAACCTAATGTAATTAACATAAACTATCTAACTTTATCTTAAATTTAAAATTTAATTTAAAGATAATATCTAACTTACTTAACTTTAAAATCTAATATAAAGCTAACTTAAGACTAATCAGGGCACAAGGGGTGGTTATAAAATTGACTTTGCATATTACACGCCTAGTGGACCCCACTAATTACTAAAACTAAATTACTAAAAAAAATGCATTCAAGAAACAAGAAAGGAAAGCATTGAAGGGCAAAAATTTGAAAAATGTCTATACTAATTAAAGACTTCCTAAATTACTTTACACATAGAAAACTTACTCCAATTAAATCAAGGAACTAAAATTTTGAAATTGACCTAGGAATTCAAAAATAAGAAGGCAATTAAAGATTAAAGAAGGAAACAACTTAATTTACCTAAATTGACACACTACATGATTTTTGAATAAACCTAATTACAAATTTAAGCCTACAAAAAATTAATACTTACCCAAATTAAAACAAGGAATCAAAATCTGGTAATTAACCTAAGAATTCAAAATATAGAATTTACCTAAGGCTAAAGAATGCAATCAAATGAATTACCTAAAATACACTACACGGTTTCTATGATCTAACCCTAATTACTAATCTTTTAATGCTAAAAACGATGCACACATCCTATATGCTAATTATTGGTTTAATTACTAAATACAAAAATATGTTAACTTAACTCTAATTAACCTACCCTAATCTAAGTAAATTAAATCAAAAGTAATGACACAATAAAAATTAAAACAAACTATACTACTCGACTAATTGAGAAAATATCATCTAGATCTAACATGTTAACTATAGTTAATTTAATTATGTAAAAATCAAATACTAATCTAATTATCTAGCGTTAACGTACTGTTAAACCAGAATTAATAAGATTAAAATTAATTTTAATGCTAACTATGGAATTAGCACCAATTTAAATGAATTACTAACCCTAACTAATTAATCTAATCTAATCTATCAAATCGGCTAACGGCTAGATCATAACCAATCTGTTAAAACAACACAAAACTCAGAATTTAATTTGTTAACAGAAAAATAAAAGCTAAAAATAAAATTATTTTCACTATATATACTATTCAACCGATTATGTCTTTAAGATTAAAATCATGTGATTCAATCGGTTGAATATAAGAGGCAAGACCAAGATCGATTCTTGCACATGCAAGAACTCGATCAAAAGAACATTTTATGTTGTAATAAAAATGAATTTGGACTGACAAAAATAACCTAAATAGTGACCCACAATTGGACTTACGACACGACACGACACACTTCTATCTAGAAGAAAAAGGGTGTGAAGACTTACCTCTCGGCTCGTCCGATGAGTTGGGGGAGAACACGATTGGTTTTGGGATTGGGGAGCATGCCCTTCACGTCTCGGAAGGTATGCAACTTATCTTCAAGGGCTGCATTCTTTTGGGAGCCGAATTGCGAAGGGGAAGGTTGGTGTTGGAAGCAAAGATGGAGGATTGGTTGAAGAGAGGACACGACTGGATCCTCAAGGTTGGTAGTCGACACACCAACTCCGAGTTGGAAGCTCTCCAAAAATTATGCAGCACTTGCAAAATAAATGACAGCACACACCCAAGAAGAATCAAACAAAGTGGAGGAAAGAAAAGGAAGAGGGAGAAGGAAATTAAGAAAATAAGAAAAATAAAAATGGTGGAAGGGAGAGAGAAAAGTGGAATAGTAGGGGGCAATTTCTTTGTCCTCTCTGCCCTTTCTCTCTCTTGGTTCTAGCTTGGACCAAACCCACTTGAGGTGAGCTTGGACTTGCCTGAGCCCACTTGGGTTAAGCCTACTTGACCTACCAGGTTAGCTTTTTTTTCTCTTCTTTTGTTTTTTGTCTTATTCTGAGTCAAGATCACTTGAGCTAGACCGAGCCCATTTGAGGTGAGCTTGGACCCACCTGACCTAGACTAAACCCTAATTGAGTCAAGACCCATCGACCTTAACAGCTTGACCTCTTCTATATTTTTCTTGACTAAGTCTAACCCATCTGACCTATACTAGCCCACTTGAGGTAGGTTTGAACCTAGTTGGACCTAAACTAGGTCCAATCCATTTTGGCATATACCTCTTCATTTTGTTGTGCTGACAAATTCTGTATGAGACGCTCTTGGTTGTTACCGTACTGAACGTAAGGATGTGTCAGACATGACCTAGGAGCTCCTCTACACTGCATTGAGCCACCTCTACTGGATCTTTGGTAGGTTTACACATTGTTCTCTCTCTTTCAAGTTATTTTGTTGGATTATTGTAAACCTTTCTAAAATAATATTTGGTCCTAGACCTTGGTTCACGCTCTCTAGAGCACCATAAGCTTGCTTCGGTGTTCACATGCATGCCCTTGCGACTATCTCTCGATATTTATGGTGAATTATGTGGCATAGGGTCTTAGCCTTTGGTTTATGCCCTCTAGGCCACCACAAGCTTGCTTCGGTGTCCATGCACATATCTTTGCAATACTTTCATATTTAGTATATATATATATAGATATGTGTGTGTGTGTTGTTTTACATATTTTACTTAGTCTAATGCATGGTTATATTCATCAGACCCTACTTTATGCACTTTACTTTGTCGTTACGCTATTATATACATAGGCTCTTGCTTTGCGCACTTTACTTAGCCTGATGCATGGTTTCATTCATTGGGCCCTGCTTACACAGTTTACTTAGCCTGATGCATGGTTTTATTCACCAAGCCCTACTTTACGCACTTCAGTTTATCATCACACTGTTATATATATAAACTACTGCTTTTAATAAGTATAATTGCTCTATAATAGACATATAAATGGTGTTTGATCCCTATCACCAAAGTGGTTCAAAATGTCTTTCCTTGTTCAAAACATTGTTTGGTGAAGAAGCCCCTATTAGAAAGGTTTTAGATTTACACAAAATTCCATTTACGTAAATATCTAAGTTACCACTATAAGGCCTAGGTTTTTGATAAATCATGGAAGATGCAAAGTGCGCACAATGGTGCATTTCTATCAAAAAATGGATGTAGCATTTTTTTCGTTAAACGGGAGAGTTGCTGTCAAATTTTTTGATAAGAAGCTCTCTGAGCTAAAAAGAATATAGTGTTTTTCCCATTAAATAGGGGAGATGTTGCCAAAATTTTCTGGCAAAATATTCACCTAAGTTAGTATGGATGGCACGATGATTGAAACCCTACCAGAATGGCTCGTTCAATTTTTGCCTTCAAGGGCATCGTACTCATAAGGGTCACTGTGTCAGAGTAACTATTGTGCCTTGTTAGGTCAGTGCTTGTTGAGACTAAATACGCTCGAGCAGTCGATCAAAAGTGATCTTTGATTATGCATGACTCTATCAAGTACTGAATACTCATAAGCGTTGTGCCAGAGTTGGTTATCCACATCCAAGAGGTGAAGTGCTTGTGAAGGTTGCAAACACCAATAGTGGTGTTTGCATGCATGTAAACAAAACATGATGGTAGTTCCTGTCCACACGGGAATTGGCCTATCCTTCAAAAAATTGACTAGGGTTGTATTCATATTCTCTTTGTGTAGAATGCACTAGATTGCCTATATTGCACTCAATGTTCTAATGAGAAAGATTATGTCATCGAACCCCTTTAGGACTTTACACTCATTGAGGTAGATGATTATGGTAGCACCTCGAGTGACATACTATATCTGATGAATCAAAGAGTTCGGGCGGTCTCCAAGTCACCTGGAGGTTAGAAGGTCGGGTTATCCCCACGATCTAGGGATTCAACCGTGCTACTACATAAGTTGAATCCATACAAATTGAGCCTAGCGGAGTTTATCCCAACATATAAATTGTTGCCCCACTACGGCGAGTCACTCAGGCTTCTAGGCACACAAAAATATATAGTATAATAAACACCCGTATGGCTTTGTTTGATGTCGAAGTTTAGTTCTCCTGCATATCAGGGAGAACTCATAATTATTAAAACAATACATTAGTTATAGGTACACTGACAAATGAATTAATGAATGTACGTTAGTGCTACTTATGCATCACCTTATGTAAGGTATTGATCTCAGTACACTGTTGGACCGATCAGATGAAGAACTCAAATTGTATTCACATAGCTAAGCTAGGCTCAAGGAGCTCCTGCTTCAGTCCATGGGACACCTATAAGCTAAGTCGTGGAGACTTGAGCTGCGATGTTTTCAACTGATGCCCTGAAGTCTTTTATGTCTTCTACTTATTATATTTGTAAGAGTTTGAATATTTTTCTACTTGACCATAAATGGTTCTGACTCTGTTTTATGAGGCATACAGGTATTGGATGTGCGGTGAGATATGTGGAGCAGGGTGGCATCAAAATTTAGGGTTTCTCCAAGCTTTGTTCGACATTTCGTTTACAAACACAATTTATCTAGCGGTACTACTTTATCAAGCAATATTGTTTGTAATAAATAATTCATTTTGGTTTGCTTAAATAAAATATTTTGGTAAACAATAAGGGATTAGCCACATACCTATGACTTGCCCGACATCTTCTAAAACCAACGACTAACTATCATCTATTGTTGCTGCTAAAGTCTTTCAATTTCGTTAAAAAAAAAATCATAAAATTTAGATAAAGTTTTGTTTTGAAAAATTGAGGCATTATAGAGTTGTTGAAAAAATGTGAATATTTTATCATTAATTTTTAGTACAATATCGGCCATTAATTTTTTTTACCTCTCCAAAATACACATATGAGCATATAGATGATTATATATGTAAGGAAGGGTAGCATCCAACCAAAGAAAGGTCCAAAATCTAAATGATGATCGAATGGCTATACTTATCCAGTGTTTAATTGTTTCATCAATCAGATATTATATATTTATTCTTCATAATATATTTAGTAAGAAATACGCTTACATAAAAATGTTACATTTAAACGTTTTTGAAAACGTAAAAAATTAATAGTTCACAATGCATTTAAAATAAAAAATATTGTATGCCATTAATTTGTAGCACTTTAAATAGAGTGCCTACTATCCTGCTGCTACCGTTCTTGGTGTGTCTAAAGAGTTTTGCATGATAAATATACTGTTAAGATAGCCAACGATGCTCATCAATATCTGTATGGAATTTGGAAAGAGGAACGCATTCACTACGTAAGAGTTATGATGCTCTGTCAACAAATAAACTTGAGGCGTTAGGCAAGGTAGGTCATGCCACTCGTTTCTTGCCTATTAATGAAAGGGAATGATTTCGGTGCCTATTTATTGTACTTCGATCCATCTCTCATACGAAGTCCCAAGTTGCTCCCGAACCACATAATTAACCTAGCACCAGTCCTGCGGTTTGGATCATCAGTGGACCCAAACAGTTCAGATTCAGGCATTACTAAATCCAATATAATCAGATTTTGGCAGAATTGGATTCTAACATAAGAATCTTTTAATGAATCTGATAAGCTACTCTTTCTTTCATAGCTATTTGGATTTGAACATTAGTTAGATCATATGGTTCAAATTTAAGTTTGAACATAGAACTCTCGAGGTAATTGGTCGGTCAGATATCTAAGCTTCTTGATATACTGACCAGGCCTTGAGCATGACCTTCAGAGCATGTTTGATGGCTTGTCCAGGATTGGATGGAATGAACGAGCAAAATGGACAGAACACACATTCAACTGTAGTAAGTCCAACGTTTGTTTCGACCGTATGCAAAAGCTGTGTTTCAAATGTTCGTTGTTTGATTACAATGTACTGACAACTTGAACAGACATTTAAAATGACAAAAGTAAGAATTTTGTTTTCCTTTTCCTGCTTCTAAGCTGGAACTAAAACCCCCAAAAAGAATAAAAGGCCAGATAAAATGAAAAACTCATTTATAAAAAGCACACACAAACTAAAACCCCTGGTGGTGGTGCTCGGATGCTAATAAGTAGTTGGATAATATTATCTAAATCCAGTTTAATTAGGACATTCTTGAAATTATATGGGTTTGATACAGGATTCCCTTTTCTCAACAGATGTGTGTTTGCCATTTGCTTTAAAATAGAGAAATACTAGGATTAATAAAATATTTTGATTCTCAATAATATTTTTCACAAGAATAATTAATTTAGAGTTTTTGTGTCTCTAATCTAGTTACAATAAATTTTAAATATACCAAACTACACAGGAGAGCAAATTTCATGCAATTTTGACAAAAATAAAAGCTTTATGAGTTTTTCAGTAAATCTAAACCACTTTTATGTAATTTCAGAAAAGTTAAAGACCCTTTTCTGTAACTTTTTGAGGTTATTAGAAAAGTATAATCACTTTTTTGCAATATAAAAAAGTCAGAAGATGGTTTCTGAGAAAATAATAAATTAGTACGCTCTAACAGTAACTCTGAACCTTTGTGAGGTAATAGAAAAGTTTAACCACCTTTTTGTAATTACTAGAAATTTTTTTACCACTGTTCTGTACAAAAAAAAAAGTCAGAACACTGACTCTGAAAAACTGATAGTTAGAAACCCTGTTTTCTGATTTCTTTTTTCAGAGTACGGGTTCGTTTCTGAAATTTCACAGAAATCGAACCACCAAAAAGAAAAACGGAAAGGTCTAAAATACAATACTTCACAGTACTATGAGTTGTTTCTAAAAAATCAACTTAAAAATGATTATTAAAATGCTTTGAAGAGGACGGTTCTTAAAGCCGAGAAACCCTTATGTCTTCCTCCTTGAGTTTCCGACGATGAACATCCGTCGGAGCCGCTGCCGAGCGGTGGCACTCAACCTCCGTCGTCGAGGACTGCGCCCTGCGATAAGGCAGAGAAAAGGGGATTTCCTGCAAGAAGAAAAATTTTCCGTAGCTTGTGATCGGACTGCCGGAAAGGAGTTCCGTCGACGGGTCCCGCCGCCCCTGACATGCCGGACTCTGGCTGCCGGACCTCTTTCTTCTCTCTCTTACTTCCTCCCTCTGCCGACCACCGTAGACAGGGTACATATACCCTATTATGCAACCCTTGCTTACACAAACAGGATTTTTCTTTCAATGTTTTGTTACAACAACGCCTTCATCCCAAACAATTGGGGTCGGCGATATGAACAAAAAAGAAAATCATTTTGGGTCCTCCACATATGTGATATGTCTCCAAGTTCATTTCTGCACTGCGTTCATAATAGCAAGTGCACGATGCTCTCTTAGTAGTGGAAAGACAAGCACTAATTCCCTGCTAAGGGTGGGCAATGGGTCGGGCGGCCCTATGGGCCAAGCCGACCCGGTTAGGTTTGGGTCAAGATTTTAGGTTCTAACCCGTTAGCTACCGCGCCGAAATCTGGCTCGTTATATACATAAACTGAGCTTCAGTATGCAGAAATAACGTGCTTGTTTTGGATCAAACTTTCGGCCAAACTTGATCCATTCACACTTCTAGTTCAAAACTTTTTTTTGGAAAATGACCGTACTATATACCTAATTTGATGCGTTTTATTTAAAAAAAAATTAAATTTTTTATATTATTTTCATTTCTAAAATCATAAATATCTGAATTTAAAAAGACTTTTTTACCCTTCATATATGCGAACTTCCTCCTATATATGTAAACTTCTCAAATATGTGACTTTTTTGCAAAATAAATTCGGTTCTCAAATCTGTATCTCTCTGATCCGATGTTTAAAACTTGTATTTTTATAGTCATTGAAAAATTGAGACACAACCCTATAATTAACTTTCATATTTTGAGTCAGAATAGAAAACCCCTTTAGGGTTCTTGTTTTTGAGTTTCAAAATCGTAATAAAAATATACTCTGCAAACTGAAACAACTGAATAATGGGTAGTTTTAGTTGACGTTTTGACTCAAAAATTAAGGATTTTCAAAAAATACAAAAAAAAAAACTAGACAAAAATATCTTTCTAACGATACCTGATTTGCTGAAAAAATGACGAAGAAACGCTGAAATATAATCTTGACAATGTTCCTAAAACTTGAGAAAATTTGCATAAAATATATGCGAACTTGAGGAAGTTCGCATAAAATATGTGTAAACTTTCTAAAGTCTCTATAAAATATATGTAGACTTGAAGAAGTCCGCGTACATAAAATATATGCAAATTTGAAGAAGTTCGCACATATTTTATGTGAACTTCCTCAAGGTTGCATATATTTTTATGCGAACTTTCTCAAGTATCCATATATTTTATGGACAAAGTTCACACATATTTTATGCGAACTTCCTCAAGTCCACATAAAATATATGCAAAATTCTTCAAGTCTACATATATTTTATGCGGACTTGAGGAAGTTTTCATATATTTTATGCAGACTTGAAGAAGTCTTCATATATTTTATGCGGATTTTCTTAAGTTTTAGGAATGTTATTGAAGTTGTATCGCAGTGTTCTTTCATCATTTTTCAGTAAATTAGGTGTCGTTGAGTATGTATTTTTGTCTAGTTTTCTTTTATGTGTTTTTTTAGAATCTTTCATTTTTGGGTTGATTCAATTGTTTCATTCTGCATAGCATATTTCTATTTTGGTTTTGAAACTCAAAAAAATAGAAATCTTTAAAGGGTTTTCAATTCTAACTCAAAACATAAAAGTTATGAGGTTGTGTCTCAACTTTTCAACGACTATAAAAACATAAGTTTTTTTAATATCGATCGGTAATAAAGAAGGAAGTATGCTTGTGCAAAGGGTAAAAAGACCTTTTAAATCCAGATATTTATGATTTTGACCATGAAAAAATATCAAAAATTGTAGGGCTTTTAAAAAAACATGTCAAATGAACCATATAGTATGATCATTTTTTCGCTTTTTGTTTCCTTTGGGTTTTTTCCAAATCCATCCCTCCCTTATTAGGAAAAGTTAAATATGTCATTACCTTAAGATTCCTGATGTTTCAATTAACCCTCCCAATATTATCCTTGAGATTAACCATAGTTAATGAAGGCCATAGAAAGTGTTGAACTTCTGTCTAAATTATCATTTTACCCTTAAAGTAAAAATAACAATGGAGAACCTTTTGATTTTCTTGATCATCAGTAACTTTTATTTGTTGTTAAGATTCACAATTAAGTTCTTCTACACAGAATCTTATTGGGGTTCAAACTTTTTACAAATTAGGATTGAATTTGAAGTGTATTCTATAAGAAGCTCTCAATATCCCAACTTTTGCCTTGCCCTTTTAGCTACTATTTTTTTGTACTCGAAGAAACAGCTCCAGGTGCAGAGACCTGGCTGTGTTGGCTCAGCCTGCAGTACTTATGGTCTCTGCCCATGTCATCATAAAACTCTGAGGGCTTACCCCTGGACCCTAGGAAGTCGCCACGTAGAGCGACGCCCATGGGATTGGAACCTAGACTGCCCGTCAAATGGTCTAGGTCCCATCCCACTATGTCAAACCCCTTGGGTCTTTTTAGCTACTGATCTGGTGAATAATAGATCTGAGATTTTCTCGACTTTGCATGAGGAAATCTGGTGATGCAACTTTGTTTCTGTGCAGTTGAAGATGATCATATTATGAAATGAATTTGAATTTGAATTTCGAACACATGCTGTAATAAGATAGGTTTCAAACGCTCAAGGAAAATGGGATTTTAAATAGAGCATGCTCATTTAGTTATATATCTGAGAGCAAAATCTTAAGATTGACGGTGCGGCTACAGAAACTAAAAAACAAGGGCAAACGGGAAAAAAAAAGGCTAGAGAAGATGCCCAAAAATGTTATGAAAATGAGTTAATTGGCTATGAAAATATTTAACCAGAAACTCGATTTGCCTTTAGATTAATAAGGTAGGGGTGTATTTGAAAAAATATATATATATTTTCTTTTGATAAACAAAATGGAATTAAGGCCCTCACCTTTTTTAGTACACAAGCCCTAATGATGACTATACAACCAAGCAGTTATTCAACCACTCATACCAGCCGGTTTGGAACTTGGAACGTCCCTTATATCACTGATTTTTATGATGATATTTTCAAAGGCTAATATAATACCCAAAAAATATAATATTTACAAAAGACCACCTATAAAGACATAGATGGTACTAGGCTACTAGCCTTTGGGTACGCTACTGAGAATGTCAGCAAATTTGAAAATATGAGAAATCCGATCAATTGAATTTCTTTTTATGATAAAGGAAAATTGGGGCAAAGATTAAGTTAAGCACAAAAATTTGAAGAATGGAGGAATTTTATTCTTAATGCTTGCCCGAAACCCAATCAGGATAAAAGCGTGCCATGGTTTTTTGCCCTTTTGTCATCTGAAAAATTAAGCCCCTTGGCTAAAATCAGTTTTCTTAGTTCGTCACCAGAAAAAAATCAAGTGACTTGATAAAAAAATGTTAAGGGAACGAAAGTTCTTCGCTGAAAAAAACGAGGCACCATATAAGTTCTTACCTGGAAAAATCAGGTAGTACTATAATAGGACCACTATGCAAGTGGTTTCCAACATGGTGCCTGATTTTTCAGGCGACAAAAGGGCAAAAGTGTTGAGGAAAAAAGTGGATTGGATAGATGTGTTATATTTTTTTTAGTTCGCAATCAACTTCGATATTATGTCAAAAGTTATTGTCATCTACCTCATTGTCTCTTATCCAACTATGAAAACAGTAAAAAAAATAATTTTCATGCTATATATATATATATATATATATATATATATATATATATATATATATATATATATATATATATATATATATATATATATATATATATATATATATATTGTCAGTATGCCTCCACTCTTCATGGGGATATTTTTTCAAGGAGGGCGATATTTTATTTTTCAAAAAAAATTATGTACCAACAAGCACTACAAGGATGAGGGTCAATAGCGATGATTCTTTAACAGAAAAAAAAAAACTCGCTTTATTGATCAAGCAATAATGACAAGATTTTTGTCCTTATTATTAGATTCATCAATAACGATGAGCTATGAATCTTGCCGCAATTACTCTACTACGATATAAATCTCGTCGGTATTAGTTGATTACCTTCTCACTGCATGCATCTTGTTGTTTTAGGGTTTTACTTTACAACGATGACATAAATGTTGTCTTTATAGAGTGACCACTATAAAGATGAGGATCAATAGTGGTGACTCTTGTTAAGCGAGAAAAAACTCTCACCACTATTGATCAAGCAATAACGAGAGTTTTGTATTAATCAGTAACAAAGAGCCATGAATCTCACCATTATTATTTTAATCAATACCGGTGACAGTTATGTTGTTGTTATAAGGTCTATTTTAAAAAGAAAAGAAATGCCCAAAACTTTGAAAATTCTAAGTTTTGAACCGAGGAAAAAAACACTCCTAAAAGGTCTAGATGGATGAAGGAGAGGGAGGAAACGAGGAGAACTTCTACCCGTTGAGCTTCTGATCCTTAGAAGAAGACGATGCAGATGACGACAACCTTAAACGGTAGGAGGCAGAGGTTAGAGAGATGTTTAAGGATCCTCCGATACAGATGCACAGTTCTCGAGAAGTTGAAGGCAGCAATTGGGTCATTCTTGAGGGTTTGTTTTAGTGGTTGTCGTTGTGGTTTTATACAGTGAATTCTTTGTTTTGAGATTGGGGTTTGAACGTGTTGATTTTGGGGGTGGAGGGCATGGATTTTGCTTTGGGCATGTAGTTGGGTGGAGGTTTTAAGGTTTTGAAGTTTGCTTCTTTGCTGAAGAATTGTATTTTTTAGGTTTTTCGGTTTTGTTCTGAGTTATGGCTTCATTGTGGTTGCCAATTTTCATTGATCTTTCGTTTTGCATAGTGAAAATATTGTTTTATGCTTTATTTTGTTGGCGACTTGGCTTGTTGGGCAAGAGCAGTTAGTGCACCTCACCTTGTGTTGAACGTTGCAAGTTCGAATCCCAAATGGTATGGTTGTATAACTGGCAGGGGTCCGCCTAACCCCAGCTTTCTCTGTAGAAAAAAAAATCTATGTTTGTATCTATTAAAAAAAAAATCAATGCGTGTCAAACTCGAGTCATGTATCAGGTCGTAGTCATATCTTTGCAACATAGATTGTGATGCGAGTGCGCACAGAAGCAAGGAGTTATGTCACACGGCATGCCATTTTGGGTGTGTCCCTGGTGATACGAGTATACATTCTTGGACACTATGTACATATATTATTTTAAAATTTTAATATTATCTAATAAAAAATACATATTTTACTATTATATATAACAAAGTTTTTATTAATTAAAAAATAAAAATAAATCCATGTCATATTCCTCGAAAAAATTTCGAACTTGCGTCATGTGTCTTCGTATCGACGTAACTTTTGTGATAGAGGCAAGTAGTCGGCCCGGATCGGATTGCCCCAACCTCAACCCATGCTCGCTCTCGCTCTTCAGGTCATCTTTAGATCTGGTCTGTCCATCTCCAGGGGTAAGGTTTCCACCCCAGACACTAGTTCAAGGCTGGGGTTTTTTATGTTCGATTTCATCGCTGGAAAACACCATTCAAGGCTAGGGTTATCTCGAATAGTCATGGATCTCTCTCTTCCTCTAGTTGACACTTTCACATGTATTTTGTTTGCACTATGTGTTCATTTACTACTTTCGTAATCTAAGAGGATCTTCGGTTGCCAATCTTTCAATAGATTGATTCATGGTGCTTACAGCATGATTAAATCAGATTCTATGAATTAGGTGTAGGTTTTTAGGAAATTGCTTTCAATTTGTTTTTACTTTTTTTACATGTACATTATTTGGTTTTGTTGTTAGATCGGGTAATTTTGTACGAAGCATCGAGATGCTATATGGTTGAACTGTACTTTATTCTGAACTTGATGTCATTGCTTTGGGGGAGTCTGCTGATCGACTGTTTGTGTTCCGAAGGGTTTCACAATTTTGCATTACATATTATTGGGTGGGTGGTGAAACTGATTCTTTCCCTAACACAATCACTATGACATACTCAACATCAAAATTGGATTGGTATCTCTCTAGGGCACCGCAAGCTTGCTTTGATGTCCATGCGTGTACCCTTAAGACTATCACTCGATATTTACGGTGAACTAAGTGTCACGTGGTTTTGGTCTTTGGTTTACGCCCTCTAAAGCGTCGTAAGCTTGCTTCGGTGTCTACACGAGTATCTTTATGACTAATTATCTATTTACTATATATATGTAAAATTTTACATATACTTTGCTTTACATACTTTTAGTTAGCCCGATGCGTGGTTTTATTCACTGGGCCCTCCTTATATACTTTATTTTATCGTTGCGCTGTTATATGCTAAGGCTCCTGCTTTATGCAATTTAATTTGCCCGATGTTGTTTCATTTTTCAAATCTTGCTTATGCACTTTACTTAGCCCAATGCGTGG
The DNA here is from genome assembly GCF_984573655.1 of Nuphar pumila. Lineage (NCBI taxonomy): Eukaryota > Viridiplantae > Streptophyta > Magnoliopsida > Nymphaeales > Nymphaeaceae > Nuphar > Nuphar pumila. Next base: position 86,266,590 of record NC_143261.1, on the reverse strand, counting down.
TTTCATTCACCAGGCCTTCCCTTATGCACTTTACTTTGTCGTCGCGCTGTTATGTGCACATGCTTTTGATTTTACTAAATATAATTGTAAGCGTACAAATGGTGACTAATCCTTATTGTTAATGTGATTCTAGATGACTTGTCTCGTTCAAAATATTGTTTGGCAAAGAAACTCCTAATAGAAAGGTTTCAAATTTGCGCAAAACCGTATTTATGTAAACATCTAAGTCACAAGCGTATGGCCTAACTAAGGCCTAGGTTTTCAATAAACCATGGAAGATGTAAAGTACACACAACAGTTCACATCTATCAAAAATGAATGTAGCGATTTCTCCATTAAACAAGAAAGATATTGCTGAAATTTTTGACAAGATGCTCTTCGAGTTTAAAAGAATGTAGCGATTTTCCTGTTAAATAGAAGAGATGTTGCCAAAATTTCTAATAAGATACCCTCCAAGCAAAAAGGAAGATCACGCTTTTTTCATCAAACAGAGGGGATACTCCCAAAATTTTTGGCAAAATTACTCACCTGAGCTAGTATGAGTGGCATGATGATGCTCCCGTTGTTGGAACCTTGCCTGGATGGCTCATTACATTTTCGCTTTCGAGGGCACCGTACAGGTAAGGGCCGATGCACTAGAATAACTGTTGTGCCTTGCTAGGCTAGTACTTAATACAACTAAATAGCCTGAGCAGTCGATCCAAAGTGATCATTGTCTATGTATGTCTCTATAAAACACTGTACTACAATAACACTCGAAAGCACCGTGATGCCAAAGTGGGTTGTCCGCCTGCAAAGGGTGAAGCGCTCGTAAAGGTCATAGATGCCAAGAGGGATGCTTGCATGTATGTGAACAAAACATAAAGGTAGTCTCTGCCCACACGAGAATCGGCCGGTGCTTCAGAAAATTGAGTGGGGTTGGGTTCATATTCCCTTCGTACAGAATGCACTGGATTGCCTATGTGGTACTCGATGTTCTAATAAGAAAGATTTTGCCGTCGAACCCCTTCAAGACTTTATTCTTATCGAGACAGACGATGATGATATCACCTTGAGTGGCATGTATGTTATTATGAACCAAAGAGTTTAGGTGGTCTTCCGTCACTCAGAGGTTAGTTATCCTTAAGATCTAGGGATTGAACCCCGCTATTGTAGTAGAAAGATGCATCTGAACCGGCCTAGTGAGGTTTATCCCGACATGAAAATTGTCGCCCCACTAACAGGGTCATTCAGGCCTCTAGGGTATACAAAAATACATAGCATAATAAACTTCCAGATGGTTTTGTTTGTCGTCGATGTTAAATTCTCTCACACATCAAGGGGTGAACGAGTAATCCTCGAAACAATGCATTAGCTATAATTACAACGATGAATGAATATGCGTTAGTGTTACTCAAGTATCACCTTGTGTAAGGTATTGATATCGGTACACTGTTGGACCGATTGGGTAAATGACCCAAATTGTATTTGCATGGCTAAGCTAAGCTCGATGAGCTCTTTCTTCGATTCATGGGATACTGATACGCTAAGTCACGAAGACTTGAGTTACAATGTTTCAATTGTGGCTTTTAAGTTGCTTTTCATGTATTCAAAGTATTATACTTGTTAGAATTGAAATATTTTTCTACCGGACCAGCAATGGTTCTAATCTTGTTTTGTGGGGAATACGGGTACTGAACCTGCGGTGTGATATGCAGAGCAAGACATCATCGAGATCTAGGGTTTTTCCAAACTGTGTTGGACATTTCATTTGCAAACCCAGTTTTATCTAGTACTACTTTATCAAGCAGTACTGTTTATAATAAATAACTTGTTCTGGTTTGCTTATATGAAATATTTTGTAGACAATGAGTGATTGACCACGCACATGTGACTTGCCCGGCATCTTTTAAAATCGATGACTAACTATCATCTATTTTCGCTGCTAAAAACCTTTTCTAAATTCTACTGCAAAGAAAAAAAATCAATGAATTTTTGACAAAGTTTTATTTTTGAAATCCAGGGCGTTACAAGCTTCTTGAGGGATCCATCATGCACAACTTTTTGATGTTAAATATTCGTTTCTTTTTGTTGAAATGCTCTTTGGGTAGTAAATCAGGAAAAGAAACAACAAACTTGTGAGTGTGTAGATGGTTGCAAGCTGGCACATAGGTGCAAGTGTATATGTGGCAATGCAACACTTTCAATATATATATATATATATTCTTATTTTACACGTACAATTTTACACTAATAAAAGAAAAACAACTATCATCAATTTATCATCATTCGAACTCAAGCCCAGTTGTGCAGAGCTTGTGTAGATGAGGAGCATTGAATGAGCCCATGAGGAGGATAACGTCTGGAGGAGGAAGAGCATAGAGGGGAAGAGCAAGGAGAAGAAGAGGGTCAAGAGGAGGGAGGGGAATCATGCCCTTAACTCCCCTTTCTTTTGTGTTTTTTTAAACTTTTTTAATACTAGAAAAGAGACAAAAATGAACTTGGTCAATTTTGACTGTGTCCATGTGACATAAGTTTCAAGTTATGTCACGGGACATCCCAAATGCAAGTTGTAATATGATGTTGGGCATGCCTTGATGTGTTGTGGACATGGCCAACTTTGTAATGAGTTTACAGTTATTTTTGCTTAATCTAAATCTGCAGTGTGTTTATCATTGTTCATTTACTAAAAGTCATTTTTTGATTGAATCAAATTAACTATAAAATCTGATTTTTCATTATCAAGTTTAGTGCAATACAAGCCATTGATTTTTTTATTGTTCTAAGAGCACCTTCAAACATGAAAAGTATACATCATCTAAAGTTTGTTTTCTACATTTGTGAGTTTAATTACATAGAATACTACTTATGCCTTTCCATTTATGACAGTTTAGGAGATAATTAAGACCAAGTATCATATTGTAACCCATATCGGTCGGGCTCAAAATAAGATATGTATCATATTGTATCGTAAAATAATAAATAATAAAAAATTCTAATTTTTTTTTAAAAAATTAGCAAAACTTATAAAAAATATAACACAACCATTATGAAATGCACAAAATGCAACCATATAATCAGTTTTCACTCATTACTTGAGTGCTTAATTGCAATGCCTGATCATTTGATGGCATCTTTCTCCAAAAAAAACTCAATAAGAAGCAAATAATAGGATTTTTTTACCTTAACCCACTTCATTGAGTGAAAATGGTGAAAATGCACTCTTGATGAAATCACAAAATCCATCTTCCTTGTACATGGATCGGCCCCCAAATCGCTCTCACGATCTCTAGGTTGCGTGAATACCTCTCTAATGACTTCTACACAAATGAGAGAATCGACCCTCAAGAGGTTTTTAAAAACCCAAAAAGGAAAAATTATGATTTGGACCTTTTTAAAGTACGCCGAAGATGTATCGTACAATACGCTTTTTATCATATGATACGATACGATACGGGTCTGTATCGTATCGTTTTTCTAAAAAGTAATGATACGGACAACATTGGATAAGACTATTCCTATGTGTGTGTGTGTGAGAGAGAGAGAGTCCTGTTTTATTTTTCACAAATTAGTGAACTCGCATCCATGTCCATTTGACATAGTTTACAAGTTGCTTTGCTTGACAATTCCACATACAAGATTTTGTTGTTGTACGCATGAAATTACTTGGAACTTATTTTATTATATTTTTCCAGCTGTATAAATGGTGTAATTGTCTATTTTTTTGGTGGGATACCCGTTTTCTTAACAAATTTAACTATTGAAATTCTGTTTTCCACTTTAGGCGCGAGGGTTGAAGAAACATTTGAAGAGGCTCAATGCTCCCAAACATTGGATGCTTGACAAATTGGGTGGAGCGTTTGTAAGTACACCACAGTTGCCACTTTGAAAACTATTTACTTAATATATTTTTTTTATCTATATATTCACTTCCTTCTTAACTCACATTTGTATTTTGTAGGCACCCAAACCATCTTCTGGGCCACACAAGACTCGTGAATGCTTACCTTTGATACTCATTATACGAAACAAACTAAAATATGCCTTAACATATCGTGATGTTGTTTCAATCCTGATGCAGCGGCTTGTGACTGTAGATGGAAAAGTACGAACTGATCAAAAGCATCCTTGTGGATTTATGGGTACGTTTAATTATTTTTGCTTTTTCCTAAAAAAATAAATGGGAATTGTTGTACTTTTAATCTTTCGTCAACTGAGCAGTTTAAAACCTTGCTTTTCTGCCGTTGCTTACAGATGTTGTATCCATTCCAAAAGTAAATGAGAATTATCGACTTCTCTATGATACGAAGGGTGGCTTCCGCTTGCAATCTATAAAAGATGAAGATGCAAAGGTATCTATATCTTTATTCTACTGAAGTTTGCATCTGTTGATGACCACTGTTGTGATATGTTTCTAATGATATTTTATCGTTTCGTTTATGTGATATGAAATGTATATGACAAACATTAGAACATGCTGAACCAGATGCATTTTGTCAGAGTTTATCTATTGAATTAGGACTAGAATACCTTGCGTTTTCGTGGTAATACTTGGAAGTTTTTAGTCCGGCAACTGTTCTTTCCTCATATATGTAGTTAATTTGCCATGTGTCATCTAATATCAGATACATTCTGTTCTGCCTATTTAGCCATCTGAAGCAATTCTTCTGCTCTTGCAGTTCAAGCTTTGCAAAGTCAGATCAGTTCAGTTTGGACAAAAGGGTATTCCATACCTGAACACCTATGATGGCAGAACTATTCGGTATCTAGATCCTCTTATCAAAGCTAATGACACCATTAAACTGGATATCGGAACAAACAAAATAGTTGACTTAATCAAGTTTGATGTTGGAAATTTTGTAGCTCAATAAGTGGAGCTTTTCAAATTTCAAGGTTTTATTGAAAAAAAATAATTTTTAAACAGGTCTTTTGATTATGATCATGAGAAGATCTACCTTTTCTTTTTTGGGTTAATATAATTCAAATTTTCAATTATTCCATGCATTTATTTGTTATTAAGGGTTATTTAGAAACGTAACCAGTTTTCTTTGTAATTCAAATTTTCAATTATTCCAATTGCTAATTTAAATTCATACTTAAGTTTTATCTTCAGATATTTAAATGCATACTTGTAATTATCTCTCTCCTATGTATTGTTGGTAATCAGTAAGATCTAAACATTACCAATTTTACCTTCTTCAGCCCTTAAAACCTTGGTGTAATCATGCCGTTAACAACAAGGTTTGCTGAATGAAACTTTGTCTTGGTTGAGCCCAAGATTAAATGTTGTCTGTCATCAGATAGACTTGATCCTAAACTCAGTTACTAAGGATCCATTGATCCACAACATAAGCAGTATGTGTACTTCTACACATTGACATTAATTCTCTTTAGTAGAACCTTTTAATTAATTGAATCCATTAATTGTTATTTTCTATTGGAAAGAATCAAGATTGACGAGGTGTTGGTCAACCTGATCTGTGTAGACTTGGAATAAGAAGTATCACTGGTTGATTCCTTGGGCCCAATTGAGGATGATTTATACACTACTCCCTGTGCCCTGATGCATACAACAGCACTACAACCAACCATCCATCCCCGGGAAGGAGGCATAGCAGCATTTTGTTGATGTACCAAGCATCTCTGTCTACCCTAAGATGGAGGTGAGATCTTTTCCTTCAACATAGGGGTGGGCATTGGGTCGGGCTGGCCCGGCCCAGGCCCATTTGGAGCCCGACCAGTCGGGCTTTGAGCATGACCCAGCCCACAAAAGACCTGGCCAATTTAGTAATGAGCCGGGTTTAGGCCCGGTTCTTAACGGGCTCGGGTTTAGAAAGCAACCAATGACCTAGCTCATTGGCCCAATGGGCTGATGTTCAACGGGTCAATCGGGATCAAACCAAACCCATTTGTTCAAGATGGATGGATGCATACATGGTAATGCATCATCATATTCAGTGTTGTGAGAGGAGGCGCACGCTCAAGGTACTGAGGCATTGCTGTGATGCGCCCCTCATCAACTTCCGACCAGTTGTGACCACCGACCACCGGAGTTGCTGTGCTGCAGCTGCTGCTCAGTCTTCTCCGACCACCGGACGACCGGCATATCCCTCGCTTCCGTACCAGCTGGGCGGGTGGTCCTTCTCTTACTGCCTCCCCTCCCACCGCTTCACTTCCATTCCAGTTGTGAGAGGCGTACGCCTCAGAGGCGAAGCGTAGGCTCAACGCCTCGCTTCGCCTCATCGCATTTAACAACCTTGATCATATTAAACACTCCATATTCCATTCACATCATAGACATGCACAATCTCTGCCGAATCTATCAAAGACAATGATGTCAATTCTCATGCACCCAATTAATTATCTTTCTAGTTCTCATAAAATTAGTGTATCTAATTAAGTAAATAGTAATAGTTAACAACTTGCCATGCATCCAACTAATTATCTTTCTAGTAACTAAGAGAAATGAAAACTTACAAAATGGGCATGGTGTTAAATGAAACATGCTACTAGATTTCTGGTGATTTTTTTTTTAATTCTGACCCAATATATGTGTTCACCGTGATTGATTTAATAGAAATAGACACTTAGAACATGCATTTTGGATGAAAAAATGGTATTTGGAGCCTCAAAAATTTATGAAATTTGTTGACTGTTGATTTTTGAAACCTTATAAAAATCTTTCATGCATTGGAATCACATGATCTCAGAAGTGATTTTTATAAAAACAAGCATATAGATCACATTTGTATGATCAAAATTTCTAAAAAACACAAAAAATCCAATAGCATATTTCATTTAGCACAGTGCCCACTTTATAGGTTTTCCTGTTTTTATAATTAATTAAGTAAATAACAATAGTTATCAACTTACATCCTAGACAATTAATTAGGTAGCTCAAGCCCTTCGGGCCGGCCCAGTAGCCCCTGGGCTGACTCGGACTCAGCCTGCTTATAAACAGGCCAGGTTTCACCACAGTAGCTAATGGGTCAGGGCCTAAAATCCTGACCCAAACTCGGCCATGGTGGGCTAGGTCCGCTTGGCCAACCGAGCTGCTCGACTCGCTGCCCACCCTACTTCAACATGGTGAGCCGGTCAATAATTTTCCTTAACCATGATGAAAGTTTTTGGCCTTTTTGTAAATTAGTCCCTACGTTATGATGAGTTTGAGGAATCATCCTCAATTTATGCAATTTTGCACATTGGTCCCTCCCTTTTGCTTAACCCTTGCAAAGTAATCCTTGGGGTTACGAGTCGTCCCCACCTACTAAAGCCAGCTGTTCAATTTTGCCTTGGCTAAAGGTCTTTTTTGCCACATCAATGAGTTACAATTAATTTTAGTTCATGGGGTAGAACAGTCATTTTATATAGGCTTCAAGCCATGATTACTGTGCAACCATAGTTAATTTAACACTCTTTTAACAGAATGACCTCTAACATCAGATAAGGCAGGGACGGTTTTGCAAAATGGCATAATTAAGTCACAGACCTTTTTGCAAATAGCCAACAACACAGGGACTATTTTGCAAAAGGCTCATTTTTCTTACCCACAGTTGTGTATTGTCTTCTTGTTACAAGGATAGTGACAAAAGTAAAAAACGGCAAAATATAGGCAGCCAAAAACTCGCGAGAAATTGATTTTTTTTTATTTCATTTTTTCAGCAAAATCTTGGCATAAATTAATAATCTAAAAAAAATATAGGAAAATATAAATTAAAAAAATTAAATAAAAACTACATGATTTTTTAATGATAAATAGCCAATAAAAATATAAAATATTGTGTTTAAATGTGATATTTATGTTTGATGAAAAACTTGCGATATATTGCCATTTTTTTTTAACTTTCAGGTAATTTCTCACAAGACTTTTATAAATCTTGCAAGATTTGTCACTATGGTTGCAAGGCATATATCAATTATCTCTCTACAAGGATGAGGTTTACTAGCGGCGATTTTTTCTCACTACAAGATTTCTCTATTTGTTGTTGCTATTAGACTATAACGGCGAGAATAAATTTATGAAAAAAAAATGTATTTGTTAACTAATAACGATGACATTTATAGGTCACCATTAAAGGGTGAACCAATATCAACGAAGAATCTCGTTGGAACCTGAAACACTAATAGCGGTGAGGTATCCTATAACGACGAGGTTGTTTTAACAACGAGATACCCTATAACGGTGAGCAAAAGATTTCATCGTTATAGGCTACCTATAGGTTATAACATTCTTGTCTCGCCGTTATAGCCTATAATGGCGAGCATTAACTCGTTGTTGTAGGCTATAATAGGGATAATTAACTCGCCATTATATGCAGATTATAACGGCAAGACATGGATCACGCTTATAACAGCAAGACAGAAATGTCATTGTTATAGGTTATAAACCTGCAAATTGAAAGGTAAAAATTACTTTTACTTTCAAATATACTAAAATTAACAATTAAAACATACATTCAACAAAAACTTCAAATGCACTTCAAAAAACAAACATACACTTCAAAATTACAAACCCGCATTTACATCATCTTCAAGCTTGCAAGAAACACACTTCAAATACAAACTCACTACATCCTCAAACATTCAACTTCAAACATACAACCTCAAACGTTCAACTTCAAACATACATCTTCAAACATACATCCTCAAACTATTGACATACACTTCAAACATATATTAAACAAAAACTTCAAAAATATAAACTCCTCTGAGATCCTCTTCAAGCCTACAATAAATACACTTCAAATACAAACCCACTACATCCTCTCTAAGCCTTCAACACACACATTTTAAATACAAACCCCTTACACTCCATTTTATCATCTTCAATCCTACAACAAACATATACACTTATAATATTCACATAAATCAAAAATTAATTATAGCAATTGTAGCAAAGCGTTTAGAAATCAAAACATATACACTTCTCATCTAAGCAAGGAGTTCAAAAATTGCATCTTTGTGCATCCATAAAGGTTTGCATCTCATCTATATGCTTCCTAGTTGCTTTTCTCTCTCTCGCTCCATTTCCTATCTATCTGCTTCTCTCGCTCGTTCAATTTTCTATCTAGTTAATTCTTGTTTTTGCACCATTTCCTCTCTTAATTGTTAGATATCCATCTTGTGTTGCCTTCAACTGAGAAGATAGTTGTAAAATTTGGGTCTGGCTGAAGTTGGATGGAGAAAAAAAATGCACCCATCCTCCTCGCATGTTTGGCTACTATGAATTGGCTTGTGAATAATCCAATTACAACTCATGTAGGTATGGTTTTATGAGCTTTCAAGAATTAATGGCCTACAATGTGTGATATTTTTTCTGCTCATAAAATCATGTTTTTCATTAAGAAACACTATCTAAAAATTGGTTTCTAGCATTTTGGACCATGCTGGGTCCATCTATGAGGTCTGATCAGATCGATACAACCTGCGGTCATGACTTCTAGCTCATTTGGATTTAGATCGATATATATAGAGAGAGTTTGAAAAACTAAAATATGTATATTGTTCAATGTCCAAACATGCTTCCTAATTTACTGATAGCTTCGTTTGTCTGGCAAGAGCAACACATTACCTTGTGTTGGGGTATTGAAAGTTCAAATCCAAATGATATCGTTGTATAACTGGTAGGTGTATGCTTAACCCCAGCTTGCTTAACAAAAAGAAAAAAGTTGAACCAACAAGTCGTCCGGTCTCCTTCCTTCGCCTCTTCACCGTCCTTTCTCACCAAAGGGCCTTCTTGGTATTGCAAAAAGAAAGACCTGGATTTGAAATCTAATCAGATTGCAAAAAATATCCAACCATTTATAACGGATCTGTATAATCAATAATCAGTTGGTATAAAATGATCAGATCCAATTACAAATTCAATTTTGGCTGGGCAGATAAAGATTTGCAAAAGAAGAAAACTGCACAAATCAAACAATGATCTTATTAGTGGACTGCCAATCCAGTTTGTGGGTCCAAGTTAGGATTCTATCAAGATAGGCCTGTCAGTGGGATGGATCTGATCTAGACATAGATGGGTCCATACCTGCATCCAACTTTGATGTGCAGGTGCCAGGAGATCTGGTTCCAACTAGACCTAGTATAGGCAGGTCCATATCCGATCCTGGTTGGGCCTGGGCCTAGTTTTTGAAAGAAGGCCCGACCCAAACTAGCCTTAACATGATATGACAAAATCTCAAGTTAGGCCCATATATATATATATATATATATAGGATAATTGGAATATGTAAACCAACAAAATATGTAAATTGGTATGCACTGAGATTTTCATAGGTTTCTTTTTTCTAAAATTTTACCATATGGATGTGATCTAGATGCTTGGTTTTATAAAAACAAACTCTTAGATCATCCAATTACGATGTATTAGAAGGATCTTTTAAGGCTTAAAAATCAAGAACTTAAAATATTTTTGTAAATATTCAAGCATATAAAATTATATTTTTTGATCCAATTACTATGATTCAATAGTCGATCCAAGCAAATGGACCATGTTGAAAACATTTGTAGGTTAGATTTGCAAAAAAAACTATGACAATCTCAGTTCATACTTGGGTTGCTTAGGTTAGGTTGAACATTAGCTCAAGCATATCGCAAGCCAAGTTGAGCTGAGCAAGAGCTCGTAGATCTAGCTTAGCATGTTTGAAAATTTTACACCTCTTTAGATGCCATGCACCTTTGCCAAGTGGTTTATACCATTGTATGTGACAAACAACAATTCATTTTTTGAGAGAAATATAGAGGGGGAGGTTAGCTCTAATTTAACTTTCACAGTTAAAAGTAATGAAATTATGATCAACCTATTTTAAATAATTAAAAGTTCATGAAAACTTATTCAGTACTACTTTAAGGTAATGTGCATTTTATAATTATGAGCACACCAACCAAACTATGGTTATTCCATGAAATCTTTTTTTTTTCCTGTGTGAAACACTGCACAAAATATATTTAATTTTAAAATTCTATGAATATCATTTGAAGTACGATAACATTTTACAAGAGCTAAGATGATGGTTTATCAAGTAAAATCTACACTTGCTAACAATTTTTGTTGTTTTTTATTATTAAAAAAGCAAGTTATTATAAGGTCATCTTAGGCATAACTTTTGCATGTAGCCAAAAAGATTGTTCATGATATTGGTCTTAAGCTCTGTTTGGGAGCTTTGCATTACTTGTAAAAGCTGTAATTTTTAAGGATTATTAATAAATAAAGAACTTATTTTTATCCTCAAATTAGAAATGTGTTTCTAGCTTTTGAATTTCATTTATTGATATATTACATGTTTATTTGTTCATTTCTGGCCAATCAGAACATAATTTGCATTTATAGAACTATTTTAGGCTCTAAATCACTATTTATATATAAATTATATTTAAATATATTTTTATGGTGTTTATAATTATTTGAGTGTATTTGTGCGTTATGTGGCTCTTGGTAATGGTTTATAGGGTAATTTGCTATTTTTGGCTAATCTTGGTATAATTGGCATTTTTTTATTTATTTTAGCATTTGCGATCACACACAAAGGGTTCGTTGTATTGCTTCGGTAGTGGTCTTTGCAGACTTCAAAACCCCTCGGTCTTTTGGTTTTCGATTCATTGTTCTTCACATTATTAAGGTAAGATACATTAACTAAACTTATAGAAACCATGTTTATGCATTTATCTTGTAAGCATGATGTGTGGCATTAAATTCTTAACTGAATTGCAAATATAAATTATGTGCACACACCACACTTAGTTGTGGATATCTAGGGGTGCTATGGTTGCCTATATGTTTAACTGATTTGAATGCAGGACGTGCTAAAAATATGGTACTTATACTAAGTATCAAAATGACTATAAGCTAGTGTGCATTAAATGCAATGCAATATGAAATACAAATCGGGTAAACACCCGTGGTAAGTATATGTGATGCAAATGCATCACACAATAATTTATTTTATTGTATATAATACTTTCATGCTCACATACTTCACTTAGTTGTGGATATCTAGGACTCTTGTGATTGTAGTTTGGAGATCATGCTTGTCATGATTATAGTTAGCGAAATACGGAGTGTTTTGCTGCAGGTACACCTGTTTGTGAGTTTGAATGCCCTTTGCACTTATGAATGTATAATATGTATGCAATGTGTGCCATCATACTTTGGATTGCGCATACTATATTGTTTTGTGTATTTGTATGAATTTGATATATTGTGCACATATAACTACTATGGATACGTATAAGTCATGTTCGATGCATACTCTGAATGTTAGAAATTGTTTTGAACTTGTATGTCTTGTTTGCTTGAGAAACATGTGTATGATGTATGATGGGATAGTCAATGAGATTTTGACCTACCTTTCTTACGCAATTATATCTAAGGTGATATATCGATTCATGTGGTAAAAATGTATATATGACTTAAATCCTGCATGCATAACTTGAACTACATAGGAGTTACATATGTTGAGGTTTAGTTACTTCATATTATGATGCATGTTCACGTATGCATGCATAGAACTCATGTTTGTTTATGCATGATTTGAGGTTCAATTTATGAAATACAATATTTCTTGTGGCGATGATATGATGCATAGGACAATATGCTTCTGTATGATATGACACTACAAGAAAATTGTTAATTAGCAACAAAAATTTATGACAGATTATTTCTGTCACAAATTTGTGACAGATTAGTTAGAGAAAACTAGTCGTCCCTAAAATTGAAATTTGCTACAGAATTAGCGATAGAAAAATTCTGTCTCAAAATTCGTCATTAATTCACGACAGAAACATTCTGTCTCAAACTCCGTCGTAACTTCGTGATGGATTAGCGACGAAAACATTCTGTCTCAAACTCTGTCTCAACTTAGCGACAAAAAAATTCCCTCTCAAAATCTGTCGCTAATTAGCGACGGATTTTAAGACCAAATTTTTTTGTTGCTACTTTTCGATATAAAACGGCACGCGAAATTCTCCCCCCTCCCCCCTCTCTCTCTTTGATTATCCCAAATCGGCTTTCCCAAGCGTCCTAGGGTTTGTCGTTCCTAAGGGTTTCTGCAGAGGGTGAGTAGGTGGGTGCCTCAGATTCGACATCCAGAGGTGTGTGGTCGGCGGGGATGGGGAAGATCCTATGTTGCTCGGTGTGCCAGATGAGCTACGATGAGAAGCCTAGGGTTTCGATGGTGCTCCAGTGCAGCCATGGCTTCTGCAGGGACTGCCTTTCATAGATTTTTGCGGCGTCAGCCGACGACTCCCTTTCACAGGGACTGCCTTTCACAGGTTGGGTCCGACTATTTGCAGGCTTTGTTGCTGTTTTTTAAGCCAAAAACAGAAGATCAGAGAGTTTTACGGTGTTTTCAAGAGGCGATGGGTGAGAAATGCTTGGATTTCTTAAAGTGTGACCATTTTCATGATTTTGTTTGTTGAAGATCGCTCGTGTCCTTGGTTTTGGTTTGCCATGGAAGGGCGGGTGAGCGGGTGCTCAGATTCTCTTAAGTGTTGGTATTGCCCTTTACTATGTGCTTGATTTTGAGGATGGCTCTGGGGGTTCTCCTTGATGATTTGGGTGTGATGGTTTTGTTGTCATAGTCATAATATTGTTGGTTGTTTTCTTATGGCTGGATATGGGAGGGGGTAGAATGGGGTTTGTTAGAGAGGGGGATGCCCTGTTTGGGCGCTAATGGGTTGTGCTAAAGCTGTTGTGCTTTAGTCGGTGCGCTTGTGGGCCAACCAAAAAGCTTAATAAAAGTTATAATTTTTTGTTTTGGGGAGGGTTTCGTAGGGTTGTTTTGCCCAGGGCCCTCCTTGTGTCTGTGTCTTCCTTTTCTTGCCTTCCCCTCCATTTTTTTCATTTTCGATCCTCAACCAACTTATGCACCCATAAAAGCGATAGATGATGGTGGAGTCATCACACAATTCTCCTTAACATGGTGCATTAGGTATGAAAAGTTAAATGGTTTTACTATGATATTCTTTCGCTAAAAAGGAAAATGCAGGATACTCATTTGCTTAGTTCATAGACCTTATATTCAAACATCCTTTTGCTTGGTAATCAAATTCTCTAGCATTATATTACCGGCTCAACTTCGGTACAAGTCTGCAAAGAATATGGAATTACATATTGCGGATCGTGCCAACTTGTTGATTTTCTTTCTTTTATTGAAGGTGACAATTTTTTGATTCCCCCAAAATTAGGCATTATCAATTTATCATGCTACAATTTTGAGTCTACTAATTTGATTGTATTGTTGTTCTACATTTCTTCCATTATGTTAGTGTTGCTACTCTGATTATTGAAAGTCAGTGAGCTTAGTTTAAGGCTGATTTCATAGGGATGTAATTTCCAGTCTCCTCATATTTCTAAAGCAATAAATTTCCCTGATGGTCTTTATCAATGTTTTTGGTCTGTATCCATTGATGTATGTGTCTGTCTTAAGGGAAGTTTCAAGTTGCCAACTGAGCTTGCTTGGTGATGATTTAGCTTGAAGTTGAGGTCCGTTGCTGAAATTTGTTTTTTTTTAGTTATTCTTCTTCTTTTTAGTTGGTGCGGGATGTAGTTTATGTTGATTTTCTTGAAGGACTTACCTTGTGTCTTTGTGTTCTTGTCTTGGTTCTGTTGAGGGAGAAACTGAAAGCCCTAATTCTATAAATCTTGGTAACTCGGTGTTTTTTTTTTACAGGGGGGCCAATTCCGTGATATATACATTTTTTTATTATTTGTATTTGGTTGGTATTGGTTATAATTCTATAAATCTGGGCGACTCCACTTGTTCTCCAGTAGAAAAAGGTCGTCTCTCTCTCTCTCTCTCTCTCTCTCTCTTTCTCTCTTTCTCTCTCTTGTTTGTTTGTTGAATTCTAAATGTTGGTTTTGTTGGCACAGGAATATTGAGGATGTTTTTGAACGTTATGTCAGCCTGCCTAAATACAAGGGAGAAGGGTCAGGCTCTCAAATAACATCTGGTTTTATCTTGCTCCTCATGTGACATGGCTAATGCTTTTTTCATTTTTTTTATGACGAATATTTGCATGATTAAAGATTTGGAGGTGAGAGAGTTCTTGATATTAGGATATTATTTCGGATATGACCACCTTTTTTTCTCTTTTTGCTTTTCTAAATCGATACACTTTGCTCATGTGTTTCTGCTTCATCAAAAATTATTGATGTTAACAAACAAAATAAATTGAGAATTCAACTGAAGCCCTAAGCAAAGTGAAGGACCACACCATTAATAAAAAATAAAAAATCATTTTACAGTCTACACATAGCAAGAGGAATACAATATCATGGGAAGTATGCATCTATAAAAAATGACTCTATTTCCAGGGAATACAGTATCTTGAGTACACATCCTTAATCTATCTATGCATCTAGTTATGGATATGAATATTTATTTAAGTTTGGATATTGCTTAAGCTTGAGGGTACTTTGTTGGTCTTAATGGTTATTCTTGTTTTATTAAGTGAAAGATGGGGTGTGAGGCTGTATTTTCATCTTTACTATATAATGGTTTGCCATCCTTGTTAATTAATGGAAATGTTAAACACTTGTCTTTTGCGTCTGCCACCCTACTTAAGTCATACAATTTACAACCTTTGTAGTTGTATTATTCTTTTAAATAATGAAATTGTGTTGCAATTTAAGATGTGCATACTGACTTCTTTTGCATGTTTTGTTAAGTTCATACACGGGCACTGAAACAACATTTTGCTGCTAATCTTCAAAATGGCAATGTTGTCGATGGAAGTGAACCAACTCTTTTTCTTAATAAATCTAATGCATCTGTCCTTAGAAAGTTAGACCCTGATAGTCTAAAGCATATGGAAGATGAAAATCACTCCTTAAGAGAAAGGTTGTACTTAATTGAAATGTTTCATTACTTATTGCACTAGTATGATGACTCATGAACTTCTTACTTATTTATTTTTTTGGTTCATTCATTTTAGGTTGAAGGCATTAGCGGAGAAACTTTTGCAAGATTTCCAGGAACTGCAATGTGAAAGAGACAGGAGGATGTCATTGGAAGCTCATGTGAGATTCTTCTCTGATGACATTCACTCTTCAAAGATATCATGATATGTTTGGATTTTCTTGTCTAGTCAACTAAGGCTTTTTATAATGTAGTTGACATTCATCTCAGATGTATATCTTCTTTATAGAAGATGTTCCTTGTAGTACATATATTGTTTTCTTCCTCCGTTGTTGTATTTTAAATCATACATTACCAAGTATTCTGCATTTTTTTGACATTTTATAACAAATATGGCAGTCAATGATGATATAAGTAATGGCATCTGAAAATTACTCAGCAGATGATGCATATATATGGGAAGCACTAAGGTTGTGCACCCAAGAAAAAAAAATGCCGAATATGATGCTTGTTCGTGGGTGGGTTATTATGAACTATCAATGACTCCCTTTTTTTTCATAATTATCACAAATTTAGCGTTTCTTGATATTTATATTTTAAACAATTTTAATTTTTTTTTTAAATTTTGCGACAGATTAGCGACGGATATTATCCGTCGCTAATATTTAGTTTTGCGATGGAATGTAATCCATCGCCAATCCGTCACTAAAATAGCAACGAATTAGCGAAAGATATATATCTTTTGCAAAACCAAATCCGTGCTTATTTAGCGATGAACTCACGATGGATCATGTTCATCGCTAATCCATCATAAATTAGTGACGGAAGTAACGACAGATCAGTTCTATCGCTAATTAGCGACCAAGGATATGCGACATACACTATCCATCGCTAATTGGTCGCTAATCGGACTAGCAACGGATAGCGGCCGTCACTAATCCGTATTTTTCTTGTAGTGTGATTTATATGCCACATGATATGCAATTATGAATGCATGTGATAAATGTTTAAGTTCAATAGTGAACTATGGTTCATGGAGACTTATTGGTTAAATATGTAAGTTTATGATTTAAATATCATATGAAGTGATGTATGATATGATGCATATTGATTGTATACATGTGTGTGCTCGTGTTAGTGGCTATTGACCCTAAGAATAGTCAATTGTATTAGTGCATGTATGACAATGGTTTTCACTGGATATGGTACTCGTTGAGGAAATGTTCTCAAAGGATTCTCTATAGGGGTGTGTATGGCTAGATCAGGTAATCTAGCTATAGTGGTAAGTCTCTGTGAGGAAGTGCATTATCTAAGAGTGGGTAGCCCACGAAGATGGTATATTCCTGTGAGAAAGTGCATTGTCCAAGACTAGGCAGACCATCCATCTAGGGTGATAACTTCTTGTGAGGTTGTACATTTTTCAGACTAGGTGATTCGGCATGGATCTTGTAAATTTTTATTATGATTAAATAAAGTGTTATGATGAATTATGATGATCTTCTGAGTTGATTGGGATAACCAATTATAGATCTATAGATTAGGCTTTTTTGTTGTAGCATGATTATATGTTGAACTTAGATGTGAGAATCATATCCTTATTGATTTTAGATCTTGATTGAGGTTATGATTGTGATGCTTATGTTAACGTATAGGTGAATGGCACATCACACCTATAAATGACTAGGTTAACTTATTAGGTGAATGACACATCACGCCTACAAATGATTAGGTTGACTTATTATGTGAATAACACATCATGCCTATGAATGACTAGGTTGACTTATTAGGTGAATGATACATCATGCTTACAAAAAACTAGGTTGACATATTATATTAATGACTCATCACACCTACATAGTTTTATTGCAAATGATTACATTAAGATTATCTCATTTGAATATATCACACCTATGTATCATGATTGATGTATATCATAAATATCTAACTGACTTACTTAGGAAGTATGTATGTGTGTTTCACGCTGACATAATCAAATATGATTTGTCCTATTATTTATAAGAATTATGAATGCATGTTAAAATGATGCATTGACCTGAATGTCTTAAATGCATGTATATATTCAAGCGATGACTTGCATGTCTTGAATGCATATGAATTATGCTTTATGATGTGACTTCATATTAAATGAAATATTAAGTGATGAAATGATTTTAAATGCCTTATATTTAAATGCTTGAATTGATGACTCATGAGATGTTGTCGCCTTGTCTGTTACTTGATGATTGATGAATAATATATCATGTATTTACCTTTAAATACTTGATATGTTTTCTTTAAGTTTGAGTTTTGGTTCTTCTTCTAGACTTTAGCGAGCATGACCTCGTTTTATGAGGGATAGGTAATGCAGGTAAAATATGATGACTACTTGAAGCGAAGAACTGGTTGAGCTGTATCCTCGAGGGTTCACTCTTACCCTACGATCTTGGTAGACATTATCTTTTTGTTTTAAGTACTTGATCATATCTCGTACATTTTGATTTGATTATTATATTTAGTTTAACCTCGCTCAAAGTCTTAACCATGTTTTAAAATTGTTTTCGCATTATAAGATCTGATTAAATTATACTTATAAAAAAAATTTGGTCTCAAAATTTCAATATTTGAACAATAATTAAGGTCAAAATTTTGAGGGCATTACATTACCATTTTCATGTTTTGCCAAAATATGGTTTTACCGACCAATGTGAGATCGGTTCTTTGAACTATCTCACATCACCCACACCCAAAAGAAAGTCATGTTGAGGATTAAGCTATCGAGAGAAGACCAAGTGTGATGTGATTCCAACCTTTTAGTGTGCTAACTGCTGCACCAGATCACTCTCTATCTTTGGGATATATCTTGTCAGCTGTGGGGCCCAAGTAATGATGGAGGGTGATTAGGTATAGCAGCACACTAAATGAGCAATTACATTGCACTGTGATCTTCTCAAAAACACTCTCTTGTGAATGGTGTTGAGATGTGATGTTCCAGTCCATTCTCAATGCAGTGTTTTAGCAACACCACTGCTCCCAAACAGCAGACAGCATGAGATCGCTGGGGAAACCACAATACAAACAGCCAAACAGAGCCATAATCTTGTTGCAGCCAAACATGCCCTTGAGTCGGCGACCCTATATTCCACTGTACTAAGCCGCAGTAGAATACCAACATTATTTATCATAGGTTGGTTAACCCCACGTATAACTTGAACAAGATTGTCTAAAGTTTTCCTTTAGCTATTTATCAAGTGTCATTAGCAAGACACTTTCAAAAGGTATACAAAGCATCATGAGAAATTTTGAGTACAGTATACAAAGAATCATAAGAATTACCGAGTACAGTGCTTGATGGAACCATACAAGGAAAACCCCATGGTTAATTATAAAAAAAATAAGAATAAAAAGTTCACAAGGAATTCCCACATCTGATAATGACGTTTGAAAATTAACTTAAACAGTCTCCAGCACAAAAAATAAAATAGAAAAAACATTTAGTCACACATTTCCTGGTAGCTTCTCCATTTTGAATGGCCAAAAACCTGAGCAGTGAACAAGAGCAAAAATAAGATTCCTCTGAGAAGGAAACTAATATAAGTAATGGTGATCTGATGCGATCTATAAGGCCCGGCCTCTTATTATGTCAATCCCCATCTCACTAGGATCTGTTGCCTGCAGCTCAACCTGAATGCCGTCTAGCTCCCTCTTGAACCTGTCCTTGGAGCTTGCATACAGCATCTTACTCCGCACTTTGGATGTGTCAGGGGACCTTCAAACATACAAATTAAAGATGCACATGATGCTATATTGGCCGCATCAAAACATATATAATCCTATTACAGTTGATCACAATTTTATGAAATATTAGCTCTTATAATGCATTAAGAGAAGGCACAATGTACTATGATATAATTGATGACAAAGTAGCATTTAGACGATGAGAGAGGAAGAGAATTATAGGGGAGAAGATCCAGTGCTCGGGGCAGAACACCTGCCCAACTAAGGGGAGCCACGTAGTGGCTGCCCCCTATAAAAAAAAGAGGCAGCCCCCTATAAAGAGGGGGCCCCAGTGTACTGCCTCTTATTAAAAGGGTGAACACTCATAAGAGTGTTCGGCCCCAAACACACAACCACGGCCCGGACTATAGAACTTGGAACGTGTTCTTTTTTTTTTTTTTTGAAATTGGTTGTGTTAATATAGTAGCAGAAGCAGAAGCAGTATCAATCATGACCTTCAAGCATGTGTGTCTGCAGCTTTTACATGGTTGGGGGCATGAAAGGTAGGGTGGTGGTGGACCCCACACAGGTTATTTCGTAGGGGGCAGGCCCATTAAGTGACCCAGTTCTTGGTGAGGGTTCCTACTTCCTCGTCATAAAAAAAGATTGATAGCATGTTGAGACTGAATTTCTTAGGCCAAATTACTAATCATAGAATCTGTGACCGAACTGGCAACAACTACATATGAGGCAATAAGTTAAAAACTCAAGTTGCTTAAAGAGTTGCAAAAAAAGTGGAGTTTACAAGCAAGACACTGAAGACCCTGACTAAAATTGGATCAGGTTCATGTTTTACAAAATCTTGCCCAAGGTTCAGTCAGTGTGCAACCAAATCTAATTCTTCAAACACAGATTGATGCTTATGCACAGATCCCACAGGATGATATGAACATGTGACATATTTCACCTGAAATGTTAATACATCTTGGGCACGTTTGCTTACACCCTTGGGAGAATCATTCTCTCAAGTTTTTGAGAGAATGACTCTCAAAAAGGACAATCATCTAAGAGCATTGCAAACGTGAGAATTGTGCCTTGAGAAGGTTTCTCCCATTTGAGAAAGTAGAGGCCCATCTCCCAGAGAATGGGAGTCACAGATCTGACCTTGTGACTCCCTTTCTCAGCAAGAATGAAACATGCCTAGCGGTTATCACCATAGTGAAGACAATTCAATGTCAAAGTTAAGCCCTTTCTGTAGTCATAGAGGGATCCTGATTGAATCAAAGGTACAAAAGCACACACTCCATATTGTAGAGAACAATGGTATTTTGCATAGGGAAATTCAATAAGATTGCCCCTTTTAGTTACTGCATTTATGTGAATTATTCAATAATCGATGAACGTGCACATGGTGATAACAGACCAAGATCCAGGTGTGGCTTAAGTGCCTGCCTGTGTGACACAGGCCAATCACATGACAGCATTCTGAGTGGGGCCTGCATTTTGTTATTGTGGGGCCTACGGAATGCTGTTATGTGATTGGCCTGTGTCACATAGGCAGGCACTTAAGCCTTTCCTATATCTTGGTCTGTTAACACCATGTGCACTTTCATCGATTGTATTGGATAATTCACATAAATGCAGTAACTAAAAAGGGCAATCTTATTGAATTTCCCTTTGGAAAATACCATTGTTCTCTACAATATGGAGTGTGTGCTTTTGTACCTTTGATTCAATCAGTTTTCCACTATGACTACAGAAAGGGCTTAACTTTGACATTGAATTGTCTTCTTTTTTTTAAGCAAAAGGAGATTTATCAGCATTTGTAGAGCATTTTCTGATTTTCCTTTTTGTTCTCTAAACCCTATAGTTTGGTATTCTGACATATGAACATGAAGAAGATTTGTTCCTTCTTAATTCAAAGAAGCTTGACCCCTAGGGTTCCGCACACCTGACTAGGTGCATTGGCTTAAGACATTCAAGTTGATGGACATCACAAGTTTAATCCATGAGGTGCATGTCTGTTGCTACAAGGTAGAAACCAATGAGAAACTATTCCCAATAGAAAGGAGGAAGTACCTGTGGAGTTTTTACAACGTAGCATCGCTTAGCTTGTAATGGGATACCCAAACTAAAGTGGTGGCGCCTCTTCATCATATGAGGGAAAAAGAAAAATCTGCAAGGGAAGCTTAAAGACAGTTGGAATAACTAATGTAGTGTTGGGGAGCTGTAGATCATAACCACCATGCCTTTAAATGATGTTGGTAGGAGGAAACTAATGTATTAGGCAGTAGTATCGATGGTGTTCGTGGTTAAGACAGTAATGGTGGGGGGAATGGGGGAAGAAAATGGGGGTTATTGGTTGATGATGATGGTGATGACAACAAAGAGAGCCACTTTAGAGGGAAAGTGCTTCTCAAGGGGGAGAAATGATCTCATTTTGAGAAGAAAGCTGCTTTTTTGCATTTATTATGCAGGTCGCATCATATATTTTTTTAGACATGTTTATTTCACTCTTTGTAAGAAAGAAACCCTATTTTCTATGAAAGATAGAAGAACATGAAACAAACGCCCCCTTACTGATGATAATGATGATGGTGGTAGTGCAGCTAGTGCTGGTGTCAATGATGAGGAGTGAGTAAAGGACGTGGATGCTGGTTGCATCAGAATGATGAAGGATATGATTATCAAAGTGGGCTGAATCATTGGACAACAAGCATACATCATATATGGAATAATGGTGATAACAGTGATTGGCAATAAGCAAATATAAGGACATGCATGGACGATGTTCATGATGGTTGGAAGGAGCAAAATTTGTTGTACCAATTGGTGTAGATTGTTTTTATTTTTGATAGGCAAGTAAAGTATAAGCCCAAGGGATTTGAACCGGAGACTCCTTGGTTATGATAGTGCAACCTTCCTCATCATTTAACTGCTGAGTTACATCCCAACTAGTGTGGATTGATTGTTGGATTTGAACCAGAGACCCCTTGGTTATGATAGTGTAACCTTATCATTTAACTACACGCGCTCCACACCAATTGGTGCAGATTGATTGTTGTTAATACCCGAAAACCCAGAGCTTGGATTGTTGGTGGTAGTTGAAATCAATTCAGAAATTTCGTTCCCCGAGAAAATCACAGTGAAGAAAATAAATTAAAACTTTTATCTTTTTTTTAAAGTTGGATAACTGAAAATTATTGGGCATGTCTAGATTTAATTGGAAATGTATCGCTGATATATGCTAATTGCATCATGATGATCATGCAGTCATCAAAGATGAACATTGACAAAGGAAGAAAGAGTTAAGAAAAATTCAAAGAAAAACAAATGATGGGTGGAATGGAAAAGAACACAAATAAAACGACATGACATTGATTGATTGAAGGAATCAATGGGGGAATTAAAAAAAAATACCAAGCAATGAAGAAGATCTTGCTCTTCTGGCAGTTCTCGTCGGTGACGAAGTCGAAGTCAAAGACGGCGTAGCGGCACTCGTTGGCGGGGAGGCAGGCAGTGAAGTCGTCGTAGCTCTGGGTGGGCTCCCCAACGTTCTCCACCGTCACCTGCTGTATCTTCTCGTCGATCTTGAACACTATGAACCTAAAATTCCTCTTCGCCTTCAACTCCAAGAACTTTAGCTTGCAATCGTCGTGCACTGCCATCCCTGATGCCGAATTCGCCTGCATCCCATCAACACAGAGCCGTCTCAATCACAATTTCGATTCTTAGAACAATTTGATGCAAAGGCTAGGAAATCAGAATGACCTTTCTTTTTTCTTTTTGAACTTTTGAGAAAGGCTATAGAAAACAAAGAAAATGATGGAACCCATCTTAGAACCAACAAAAAAAGCAAGAAAAAAACTATGAATCTTTCTCACCATTGTGCAAAGAAATGAAGGTGGGGGGAGATCAAGAGGGAAGGAAATGAAGATTGTGAAGGTTTTTCAGAGAGTGAAAGAGAGAAAATTTTGGTGGCAATCAAAGAAAAGGGTGGCAAGCCGGATTCCTTGAAAGGGTGGGGGAGGGGAGGCCCACCAACCGACGACACGTTCTTGTGAGTCGGCGCGCGCATCGTGATTTTTCACCCGTTCATTTTCAATTTCCCACAATGTCCTTTACTATTTGGTGATTTTACTATTTTAAGAAAGTATGGAAACGCCCCCCCTTCTTTCTTTTGAATGACCAATTCATCCCCAACCTTCCTTGGAGTCTCTTTTCAGACTTGGTCTAGATCATCCTGCACCAACTCGAAAGCCAAGCTCAAACCGAGACTCACAGTAGGGCTAGGTGCCACGTTATGGGAACCTAGGCTGGGTGCATGTCCTTCTTCTCGAAAAAAGGAAAACACAAAGTTCGGATTGATCTGGGTTGGGGCTTTAAAAAGCTGAGCCAAGCTCGGTCCAGAGTCGTAATAAGCCGCCGCCGCCACCACTACCAAAACAAATACATCCTAAGCTCCTACTTACATTTTGAACTTGACTGTAGAGATAGGCTTGTTTTAGCAAAAGAATATTACCTTGACTACAAGGTTGGCCGGCTTAGGTTCCATCCATCCCAACAAAAGTAGTCTAAGGGGCATGGAGGGAAGGACATCTTTGGAATTTGAAAATAAAAAGGACAGGATGGGCATTTCGTTGAATCTATTTTATTTGATAAGCCCCTCGCCATTTGTAGGCGTGTCCGCCGGTATCGTTGTTGAAAACCGTTTAGCGGTTTGAACTGATTTTTTAGGGTTTTTGACTTTCATTGGCAGTTGGTACTTGAGGATCATCATTTTCATCTTGTACACAACCAATGCAAATGGATCGGATTGCCCAACCTTGGATCCAAATCCAACACATTATTTCAGGATAAAGATCCCATAATGTAATCAAAATGTGTTTTCCAAATAAAACTTAGACTTATACGATGGAACCCTTTTTTCCCCTGGATTTGGACTCCGATTTGAATCCAAGTTTTTGTCATATTTATCCTCGGATTAAGTATAGACTTGATTTATTTATGATCTTTATCGGATTCAGTAGCATCGTACAAATTTCATACTCAACTTCAATTCTACGTCATTGGGTCTAGTTCCATTAGGACGTGCTTCCCAGGATAGGATCAATGACACGATGCAAACCATATTGAATCCGGTTGCACCCTTACCAACCATTCCATCTCCTAGGGCAGGTAAATGAGCTCAATGATACAAGCTTGAAATGTTCAAGCTTGGCTCATTCTTGTGAAGACCCAAGCCAGTTCAACAGGTACTCTGACCCAAGGGCGGAGTCAGGAATTTGAACTGGGGTAGGCACAAACTCTAGGGCTGGAAAACGAGATGAACAACTTGCCATTTGACTAGGCTGGGCTTGGCTTAGAAATTGAGTTCAGCGAGCCAAGATATTAGCTAGCTCATTTAGGTAAATGAGCCGAGCACGAACATGGCAAGCTCGATTGGCTTGACTCGTATAGGTTTAATATAGTATATGCATAAAATGCATATTATGTTTTGTACATGGATTAATCATATATTTACATGTATTATACATATATTTTATATATTATCAAGCTTTTAAACAGTGTGGTCGATGATGAGAGTGTTTTCCCCTTTGGGCTATCCAACAAAAAAAGACTAACTGATGAGGGCAAGTCTTGATTGGAAAATCACACGCCAAAACATAGTTAAGTAAAAATAGTAAAATGCAAGTTTTCATGTGTGTCGCGCAAGGGCGGTTGGAGTAGTGGGGTGGGGCCTTGGCTGCTAGACTGGCAGTCAAAGTTTGATTTTCATGAGTGTTGCCTCTCTGTGCAAGCCAATGTGTAGCATAAGCCTCGGGGGCAGGGGTCCTAGCCTTGGAGTTTTACGTTGTTGGCACGATGACTATAGGTATGGCAGGCTGAGCCAGCATGACCAGGTCTTCATGATAGGAGTTGTTTCTTCCAGTTATAAATTCAAAAAAGTTTTCATGTGTGTCTAGTAAGAAGCAGGAAATGTTGTCATAATTGAATTATCAATCTGGAAAATCAAATAGAATTAAGAATAGCAAGTAGGAATCTCATTCATCCAAATGTGAGTTAGTTGTTTACATCAAAATAATACTGATACTGATCCCAAGCTCGAGTCATATTGGATAGGTTTTGGTCCAGATTGTAAGCGTGCTATAAATCTAAGTCTAATCAAACTTGGCCCTAGTAAATAGGATAACAAGTAAACTCTATAAAAGAGTCAAGTGAGTGACAGTTTGGTTCCAGTCATCCCCTTTGTCATCCCCCATCTTCATACCTCTCTTAAATCTTATGATGCAAGTTGTTTTGATCAAGTATGACCCTATAGATGGATTCAATTGTTGGATCCTGCTACTAATCCAGTGTGGCCATTGGGTCTCACATATGGAACCCATATGTTGGATCCAGGTATTGAATCTAAAGTTGGATCCGGGTATTAGATCCAAGTATGGATCCAGAATTAGTCATTGGATTGTTTCTAAAGAATCCAATGACCTTGAGTAGTGGACCCTTAAAATACTAACCACAGAGATAGTGGTGGGCCCCACATCAACATTGAATTTTCAGCTTGTTTGGCAATCCAATAGGATAAATAAGGTTGAGAACCGGCTACCCAGGAGAGGCTACTTAACCCAACCCCTGCCTCTACAAGAAAAATTTGATGTGAATCTAGGAAATCCCCTTGAAGCAGACCGGTTAAATCCAATCTCATTCTCTTTTCTTCTATCGACCTGGTCCCTCACCCACACTACACACACCACCAATCCCAAATTTCAATAGTGGTATCAGAGTCAATTCTAGTGTGCACAAGAAATAAGCGGATTGTCAATCAAAGATCGCCAAAAAACTCAGAGCCCAGTGTTGCCCTACAAAAATCGACAACAGATGAAGAGGGGAGCACAACCTCGAAAGGGCTTATGAGTCGGACGACCATGTTTGGCGGATAGTGTATCTGGTTGAGGCAGTGCAAAAAATAAATAAATAAAAGGCAAAGAAAGATGATCAGGTTAGGAATTTCTCCAGCAGAAGAGGAGAATTAAATCTCAATGCAAACGAGTCATCTGCAATCGATCTTGGTCTGGTTTCATCCCGCCAAAGCCGAATTAAGCAATGCCAAAGCCACAAATGCCTGATTAAATAGATCTTTTTTTGTGTACTCAAAGACCAAAGGCGCCGCTGGCACCTGCCCTATCGAGGCGAGCTCACAGACTGAGCCCACCAGTGATGCAGAGACCACAACGATGGCTATAGAAGAGAAAGTGGGGTTCCAATTGGGATGGTCGCGAACCCTTCCTACCTTTTGACTATGGTTAGACTTGTTTGTGCGGGAATTATGCTAGACACAAACTAAGCCTGGTCTTGCTTCTGATGACATTTCGGCGAAGATGAAGACAATGATGAGGATGTCAGCAATAAAGGAACCAATTTCTTTAGGGAACCATGAACAACTATGCTCTAAATTGAAAAAAACACCCTTTTAGGGAACTGAGAGGTGGTTCAAAAATACAAAGAGAATCAATTGAGCAGACCTATGATTTTGGCATAAGAGAAATGATCAATCGAGCCAAGTTCGGGTTTTGGCACAGGAAAAGAAATTGATTGTGCGAAGAAGGTGACGAGGTATCGCTTTTGTTGGGCTTTAGATTCCATCCTACGGATGAGGAGTTGGTGAGTTACTACCTCAAGAAGAAGGTCCATGACAAGCCCATCTTTTTCAAAGCCATCTCCAAGATCAACATCCATAAACCTGAGCCATGGTATCTCCCATCTCGTTTGTGTTTAAAGAACAGGGACTTGGAATGGTACTTCTTTAGCACTCTTGATAGGAAGTTCACTGTATTAGGCGATGCTACTAGAAAAATGATGACTTGAGGTGGCGAAAGGAGAAGACTGATGGTGTTGTAGGTGCCCCTTTTGACATTGTCTTTGCTGGTGTCCTCCATGACATCGACAGAGTTGATCCGTGAGTCTACCCTGCTGAATGGCCATGTTTGACGACCCTGCTACATAAAACAAAAGTTGCAAATAAAAAAAAAGAGAGGGCAGCAAACCATTTATTTTTATGAGAGGAAGAGGGTGGAGCAACTGGAGATCTTGGCTCCAATCCCCTACAAGCAACCACCAAAGAAGGCTTGCATGCTTTCGAGTAGACAACACATGAGGATAATGATGCTCATGAGAGAGATTATCATAAAGTGAACCTTGCGTCCACCAACACCGACATTGTCGCACCCGAGATGGCACGAGTCATGCCGAAAATGCAGATTGGTCTCGTCAGAGAGGAGAGGCAGGAGATGGAGGCTGCATGGAACTCTCCTCCGGTGGGAATTCAGTGTTGTAAAGGAGGTGGCTTGGTTGCCGAAATAGGCTTTCAATCTTGATCTAGATCTGCACCACCATGGAGGCTCTAGTCATGTACCTCTTGTTGCACCACCTCTGAGTTCACTACCACATCCACCACCGATGTCAGGCAGAGGAGTGGCAGTTGCCAAAATTTAAGACAATGGCCGGCCACAAAATAACGAATCTCCCTTGACTCATCCTTTTTCCCCTTTCATAAAAGGGGGAACCCTAAGGGTCTCCCCTTTTACGAGAGAGGGTGAAAAAGAAAAGAACAAAAAGGAAAGAAGAGAGAAAATAAAAGAGAAAGAAAAAAAATAAAAATGAAAGAAGAAGAGGGTGGTTAGGGTTCGATAACACTTATGATATGGTTTTATTCTTATACCCTGAACTTTTTTTATAATTCTGGTTTTATCCCTTCTAGCATAGAATTATAGATTTCCCTATGCTTTTTTCAGATTATTCTACACGTGCCTTTCTGTTTTTAAATAGGGCCTCTATTTCTTAGAAATTTCAAAAACAAGCTTGTCCTCTAGTGATTAAATGAGACGGGATTCTGACTTCTATTATTTAAAAAGCACTCACAATTTTCTCTGAAATTATAGAAAAACACTTAAACTATTCTATTTACCTAAAAAAAAATTATTATTTCATTTCAGGATTCTGATTTGTTCATTTTGCGTAGAACTATTTTATGGCTTTTTTTTATTTTGTAGAAAAGTGCTTTTGGTTTACGGAATACCTCCCAGAGCTTTATCTAGATAAGTCAGGATTTGGATTTGATCAAGTTGGTATAAGTAGTTTCTTATAAACTTGGTTGGATCTAGTAAAAAAAATTTAGTCCCAGTTATGATCTGCTTTAGAACTCTACCCTGATATGAAAGACGATATTTTTAACATGCACATAGTTTTTTATCCAAAAATATTGTGTTTGAATTTTTTTTTTTTAATATGCTTTATATTTTGTTTATGTTATCTAGATCCGATATGACTTAGTATTGATTCAGTTTTTATATGTAGTGTGATGCATGATTGATTATTCATGTGTGAGCTCACGGTTCAAGGAAATGATCGATGCTTAAGAGCCTGTATTGATGTGTTGTATATACTCATATGAATGTGCCTTGCATAGGGATGGAGTCATATGATATTCTTATGCTATAAGGGATGTGTGTGACATGACAACACATGAGATTTACTTAAATGCGAGCAAGAGATTGTGAGAACCCAATGGGGTGTTGACTATGTACTAAATTATGAAAATATAAATATCATTGACGTATGGCCTTAATTAGAAATAACCTCACACTGAACAATTTTTGGTACTTGAAAATGGTAAGAAAAAATTCAGGATCTAGCATCCCAAGACTACCTTAGAGAGGGTAGAGGGTACAAGCTTCCAAAACATTATGTTGTTTGGAGAGCAAGGCATCGCCTTTGGTTCCCCAGTCCCAGTAGTAAGGAGGAATGACCCTCAAAAAATAGTGATTTTTTTTTAATAATTATGAAAAAACTCCCAAGGACCTGAGGTACATCACATATTTAATATAACCAAACCACAAACCATTCTATGCATCAAATAAATTTGAAGTAATAAATTGAACTTTATATAATCAATAAGTCAAAAAGTCCAAAAATATAAAATCGACTCTATTACAAATCCTACACTCTAGTCAGAACCCAAGCACCAAGTTGCAAGTCTCGCATCCTCCAGCCAACCATCACTGAGCATATATGCCTGTAAAACAATTTTAGAAAATGGGTAAGAACCAAAGTCCTCATACGAATTTCTCTAAAAATCCAATGGTAAACGAAATAGCATAAATTAACCTATGCATAAATTTTAGAGGAAATCACAAGCAATAACTTACCATAATTAACTTATCATTCAAGAATTCAACAAATATCATGCCAAATCAAATATGCAAAAATGTATGAAACTAATATTGAACAGTAAAATATGCATGATTCAATGCACATGCTTGAATAACTTATTAAGTTATTTATCAGAGTTGTTTTTGCATGCATGCATGTCCCTATTTAAATGCACACAAATTTAATTTTTACTTTTCTTTAAACTCGTGGATATTCAAAATTGGCATAATTCTCGAGGTTCAAGTTAGTTCTCAATTATAGCTTAACACATAATTTGTATTTCAATTATTGGGTTCAATACTTTTTCTTCAACCGATATCAGGAATCAATACC
This sequence comes from Nuphar pumila, assembly GCF_984573655.1. NCBI lineage: Eukaryota > Viridiplantae > Streptophyta > Magnoliopsida > Nymphaeales > Nymphaeaceae > Nuphar > Nuphar pumila. The sequence goes on along the minus strand of NC_143261.1, from coordinate 86,236,495 downwards.
ATCGATCATAACATTAAGAATCAATACCTAATGTCAAGACATCAAAGAAATCAACATCCATTGATACCACTTTCTTGGTATACCAATAATTATAGCTGAGTAAACAACACTATCTCCAAGCAAAGTGGCTCAAAACCGTGGTCGGTAAGGTGAACCTCACATCGGGTTATGGGGACATAATTATACATGAAGTTTAAGTATCTTCATGGTCTTCCATGACCACAATCCAAGATTCTCACATTGTAGGAGCGACATCAAGGAAGAGCTTAATTATATTGTTTTGGTTTCTTTTACCACTTACATCAATTTCAACTTCTTTACATAAAAATTATTTTGCAAATCAACATGCAATAACAATTTCAAGTTCTTTATATCACTTATCATAGTGAACTGTTCAATCCTGAGCTTCAAATGCTTTCTAAGAGGCATGTGTCTTGATTGCATTTGTGTGCATGACTCCACACATTCTTATGCTATGGTAAATTAGGAGACATGAACTGCTTAAACACTTATGGTCATCCTTTCTTCACTCAAAAGTTCATTTTCATGAAAAAAAAGTAGAAATATTTGAGGTTAAATGCACATGAAAGCAACATTAATTCTCAATTCTATCAACCTTTAACCAAGTATTGAGTATCAACGAGAAAGAATCATGCATAAATACATATATGTGCACACACACAAACTACATGGCTTTAATTATGAATTATGATTTATTGTTGTCAACAAATAAGTTCCTACCTCGATTATGGTGAGACACATGATTTGTTAAGAAATTCATGCCAAATAAATATAAAGTTTTAGTAATACATGAGCATAGTAACATGGAAACTGCTACAACTACAAAGCTATGTTCCTATTGGAAAAATAATGTCCGGTGTATCATCCTGATAAAAAAACAATGCTTATAGGGTAGTGACATGCTTGCTAAATAAGTTTGATGGACCCGAAAATTTCTCATGCAAAGTTGAAGAAAATCCAAACATGCAAGATCTTTTTGTTCCTGATAACAAAGTTGTGAATGAAAGGTTTATACAACACAATGCAAAACATGAGAACTGAGAAGCATTAATCTTGCAATAGACTATTGATGTATTTATGCATCTCATCCAACAACAAAAGAGTTTAACGTTATTAAAGAGAATAAAAATAAAGAGTAACAACTTACAAATATTATCCATAATTTTTCATTTTGTTAAGGAAAGCTATTTAATAAAGAAAGGCAATCTGTAACTTGCATGTGCTGATGCACATTGTTCAGACATAGCCAAAGAATGCTAAGCCACAAAATAAATGTACGTGAAGATCATAGATTTTCAACAACTATGACAATTGGACCCTGCAGGCTTTCAGCCTTGCTGGTCCCAAAATAGGTCATAGTACGGGGATAGTCTTATAGATGACTGACACACGCAGGTGTGTGTGCACATGCATGCACACATACACAACAGACACAAACGACATGCTTTCCACAATTTGTACTGCATCATGCAATCGACCAGCTCAGCCAAGAAGATCAACTAGACAAGCATAGTGCTCAACTTTTAGCCTAAATTCCATACTTTAGTCATAGAATAAAAATGTGCAAAGCCTTCTTCTACCAAACTTGCATGACTACAAGCACCTCACACACCAATGAAGATGATTCAATCAAGAGTAACCCCTTCATTTTTCATCCGAGAGAAAAGTTCTAATACATCTTTACCTCTACCATGCATGGCCAAGCCTTCAATCATTATATCCTATGAAACATCTTTTTGGGGCATCGAATTAAACAAGCGAATTGTGTTTTCAATGTTACCACATTTTGCATACATCTTTACCCGCATAACAGTGACATATTCATTCGATCCAAAACCATGTCCAAGGGAGTAAAGATGAAACCATGTGCCTAAGCTTAAAGCCCCAAGCAAGGAACATGCTGACACTCCTGTAACAATAAAAACAACATTTGGACACACACATGCAAGTTGCATTTGGTGGAATATATCCAAAACCTCATTAGCTTGCTCTTCTTGAAAATATCCAGTCATCATCGTATTCCATAACATGATGTCCCGCTCACTCATCTCACCAAACAAAGACTTTGTCGAGTCAGTATCTCCCAGCCTAACAAAACCAACTATCAATGCATTCCAAGATACCAAGTTCCTCTCAAAAAATTCATCAAACAACATGCAGGCATTTTGAATCTCACCAAATTTCACATACATATCAATCAAAGTATTCCTCACGAAGACGTCAAACTTGAATTCCAGTTTAACATCATCACCATGAATCTGAATTCCCTCCTTAAACCCAAAAAAAAGCCATATGCTCTTAACAAAGTCGTAAATGTGAAATTGTCTGCCGAAATTCCTTCATCTAACATAAGACAATACAAGAACATTGCACTTATTCGTCTTCCATTTTTAACAGTTGCAATGGATTTTTTCCAATCAATTTTCGAATACCCAACAATCATGGTGTTCCAAGAAACCAAACTTCAGTGGGGCATTCTATCAAATAGTTTATGCGCATCGTCCCAACAACTGCAGGTACAGTACAAATGCAGCAAACCATTGTGGACAAAGAGATTTTCTGAGATATGACATTTTTGGTGATGTGGGTATGTATCTGTTTGCTTTCCCTGAGTGCAGACATGGAAGAACAGGCCTTCAGAACTAGAGGATGATGGGCCGCATCCTTATAAGGTGCAAGAAACAATGAGCTCGCGTGAATGTTGCACTGCACTGCCCATGGCTTCAGTAGACTTACACCTGATTTGGAAAACAAAACTCGCTTTTTACTCCTCTCTCTATCAAAAAAAAAAAAAAACTCACCAAGTTGCTAATCGTGTCAATGCTCCCTCAACAAGCGCACATTCGTCGAGACGAAATGAGGCATGCCCGTTGAGACGAACGTTCCCCTCGTCTCTGTTACTTTTGTAACAGGAGGGAGGGTGGAACGAAAAAGTCATGTGTACAAGAACGTGGCAGACACACGAAATGCCGTCCGCCACATCCAATGTTTGTTGGAAATCATTGTTCCTAGTGAGATTTTCGTCCAAATGACATTGAGAAAGACACATCAAACATACCCTAAAACTGGCATTTGGAGCTGCTGCTTAATTTTATAATTAGGATTCGTACGCTCATTATTATCCAGCTCGTTTTTGCCCTGTGTGCACCCATCTTGATATGCCACGGATTGGGTATTTGGATCGAGCTCTATGTGGGAACCTAGTGCGTTAGATGGGGCAGTTAAGGGTTGGACCAATCTGATCCAACCCTAATCCATGCCCGATAATTAACCTAGTATTTATGCCAGACAATCTAAATTGATCGGATTTGGTTGTGGTCCATAAACTAGACCCATACTCAGTAAGCACATTCTATTCAAATCTGGATTCAACCCATATATGGATCCAACTTAAGTTTCTTATGCCAAACTGCGTGCATATCATGCATAAGACCTTCAGATGTAATGGGCACAATATTTATCAGAGATGTTCTCATTAAAACGACACTTGGATCGGGGTCTGGATGCTGAAATCTGGTCAAATATGGGTCCAGTTTTAACCATCACTCTGTTTGGACCCATGTACTGATCCAGTCAACTCATTGATCCAGTTCAGTTTAGCCTATTGTTGTAAGAAATCGTTGCCAATTTGCCTGAATCGACCCATTCGCACGGAATCGGCTCAAAACCGATTTTCTGAAGGGATGGCTCGGTTTAATGTTTTCTAATATTTTAAGGGGCATGATTAATTCTTTATTTTTCTTATTATTTTTAAATTTTTAGTAACACGTGTCATCTGATGGATGAAAATTGGCCGATTCCTATCGATTCGGTTCGATTCTGAATCTTCCGATATCTGAGTCGTTTTCAAAATCTGAGTCAGGCCCGAAACCGATTCTGACAACATTGGTTCAGCCATCAATCTGGAACCAATTTCTCCATTTTACCACCACCAAAAGTTCTATTCCCTTCCTACCCTCATCCAACAGATCCGCGATTCACAACCGCACAACAGCTGCGATCACCTTGACGTTTCAACAAAAGTCAGGGGCCTAATCGTCGTGAAGATATCCCTCCCTTTTTACTTCCCAATTTCGAATTTCAAAATTCCCATTAAGCGAAACCGCGCCCCACCCAGCCCTCCTCCGTTAGAACTGACGTCCTATTGCCGTTAACTAACGGCAACCGTTAACCTTCCCTGATAAATACTCCTCCCTCATTCTCATTTTTCCTCTCTTTCCCTCTCGTTTTCTGACGATTTCTTCCCCTAATTTCTTTTATTCCTTCGTCTTTCCGGCGTCTCTTCCCCCGTTTTTCTGCTTCCCTTTGCGCCGGATTTCTTCTCGATTGCCCAGTCTCTTCCCTACGGTAATATGCTCGCTTATTCTGCATGATTTTGCTCCTTCTCTTTCTTGACCTAATTTATCTTTCGTTCATGTTCTCTCTTTTTATAGATCTACTCTTTAGCATGTTATTTCCCTAATTTCTTTGTTTTTCATGGCGTTTCCTTTGGTTTTGCGGTGATTCTCACCGTTTATTACTGTTTCTCCCTTGTATTTGCAGAGAAAATGCGTGAGATTCTTCACATCCAGGGCGGCCAATGCGGCAACCAGATCGGCGCGAAGTTCTGGGAGGTTGTTTGTGCGGAGCACGGGATCGACTCCACGGGGAGGTACCAGGGAGACTCTGACCTTCAACTTGAGAGGGTGAATGTTTACTATAATGAAGCGAGTTGTGGCCGGTTTGTACCGAGGGCGGTGTTAATGGATCTTGAGCCTGGGACTATGGACAGCGTTAGATCTGGGACGTATGGCCAGATCTTCCGGCCTGACAATTTCGTGTTCGGTCAGTCCGGTGCTGGGAACAACTGGGCGAAGGGTCATTACACGGAGGGGGCTGAGCTTATCGATTCGGTCCTTGATGTTGTGAGAAAGGAAGCTGAGAACTGCGACTGTTTGCAGGGTTTGCTCTCTTATATCCCTCTCTCTGTTACTGTCTTTATAGATTTTTTTCTTGTACTGCATATTTGGTTGTTTATGCCAAGTGTTATTTCATTGATATGATTCTTTATAGATTTTCTTCTTTCCTGTTTTTGCATGTGTTGATTTTCATGCTAGTGGGATATTATGTATTGGAGAACGTCATTTATCGTTTTATTTAGTTCTGTCATTTTGTAAACAGAGTGATGTTTCTAATTCTATTTGTTCCTTGGATCCTTGTGCCTTAACTTGGTTTTAAACCTTCTAGATCATATATACATGCTTATGCTAACATCATTAGTTTGGATTTGTCACTTCATATATCTTTCATTATCTGGTTCTGCTTTAGTTCTGTTGATTGTGCTTTGTGCGTTGACTATTTTTGTTGTTTACTTGATTATGGTGCTGGTTCATTAACAGTTCTGTTCTGTTTCTCCATTTTTATCCCTTTCCTATGTAATATCTTTCTCTACTTTATGTAGCTTTCTTCTGTGAAAAAAATGCATGCAAATGTTTGAATCGATTAGGATTGAAATACATTCCTGTGGATGCCGAACTTGCATCTTATTGTTGACCAATGCTCCCGGTTTAGTTTCATTTGAACTTGCTTGATCTCAAATTTACCTTACAGAGAACAACAGAGTCTACCCTTTCTGTAGCCTGTTCTGAAAATGACTGCGTTAGTATGTTTATGAAACCTACTAGTTTGATCTACGCAGTTTTTTGTTTCTGTAGGCCAAGCGTGTACCTACCTGTTAGGACTTTTCAAATTAGATGTATAATTTTTAACTTTTAGTTGTTCTGTCTCTCCTCCAGGATTAGCCTGTTTCAAGCCAATGCTATAGGCCTTGGATATGTCTGGCCATGAACATGAACCTGCTTTTGATTAGCTTATGCTGGTATAGCTGTCATGCCACTGGATGTTGGGTTGTGCAATATACTTCTATATGCATTGTTAGTAAGTTATCGCTGATTCACATGGCAAATCTGCCTAAATGTTGGCATTGTTCCTCTTGGATTAGTTAACTACTTGTATCTTTACTTTTAGTTGCTAATCTGTGTTTGCATCACTACTAATAGTTCTCTGCATTGGGTGTCTTATTGTTTTGCTTGCATTTGCCATCATTTTCTTGTTACATCGATAACCTGATTTATATCTGATTTTTTCTTCTTGCATGTATCTAAACATTTATTCTCTATACATGTCAAATTGCTATCAGATTTGTTTGGCTTTAAGAGGTTTCTTGTTCAAGTTTATTTATATTTTTCATCCTTGTATTCCTTTTAACTTTTAATCTGAATATTGTGCAAGGTGTACCTCTTAGTGTATCCCAGCCTCTAATTTTTTCATTGATTCAGCAGGTTACAGCCTTGTTCTTTTTAACTAATTCTGCTTTTTGGTGAATAATTTCTAGTTGATTCATTGATTCGCCAAGTTAAAAGCATCTCTAAAAACATTAGTAGCACAACGTAGAATGGTTGTTTTGAATGTTGTTCATCTGCAAAATGCTTGTGGTTGTTGAACCTTTCAAGTGGCATGTTCACCATCCTAACTTATTCATGAACTGTATGCAGTACGTGAAGTTCACTTTTGTATGCCTTGGTTGTTTCCATTCATGCAGATACACCATGAGATCCCTTTTGATGGATAGTACCTAGTTGAATTGATACATTCCTATTGTTTGTTTAATTGTTCGTTTCTTTTTTGTTCTGGTTGCCAGGTTTTCAAGTATGTCATTCTTTGGGTGGTGGTACTGGGTCTGGTATGGGCACCCTGCTGATATCAAAAATCCGGGAAGAGTATCCTGACAGAATGATGCTCACCTTCTCTGTCTTCCCTTCGCCTAAGGTGTCTGATACAGTTGTTGAACCCTACAATGCAACACTCTCTGTTCACCAGCTCGTCGAGAATGCTGATGAGTGTATGGTGCTTGACAATGAGGCCCTATATGATATCTGCTTCAGGACACTCAAACTAACCACTCCTAGCTGTAAGTTTTTTGTTTTAAACTAGGTGCCGGTGTTCTAGTTACCATGCTATCTGTCAATTCTCAATAATGCGTGCATATTGGCCAGTTTTTTCTGTTAGAATGCTGTAAAATTTGTTGGTTACTTTAAGCTTATCACGCAGTCTTTGATGGTTCACTTAAACAAGTCAAGGCTTTCCTGGAATTATAATTTATGAGTTTCTTTGGACCCCATGGGTCATGCTTATTTTCTGCTCTGAATTTTCCTATGTGAACCATTGACCTGGTTTACTTAAATTCAATATTCTATTTTCTAAGGAAATATCATGTGACTGCTGGGAATGGTGCAGTCCTTGTGTAATGGTTGCGCATCATTTTAAATTTTCTTGTTTAGATGGGTGATTCTTTGACATTATGATGTGTTTTCTGCAGTTGGTGACTTAAACCACCTGATTTCTGCAACAATGAGTGGAGTCACATGCTGTCTTCGATTCCCTGGCCAACTCAACTCTGACCTTCGCAAACTCGCTGTCAATCTCATTCCCTTCCCTCGTCTCCATTTCTTCATGGTTGGATTTGCTCCTCTCACTTCCCGTGGGTCCCAGCAGTATCGTGCCCTGACAGTCCCGGAGCTTACTCAGCAGATGTGGGATGCTAAGAACATGATGTGTGCAGCCGACCCTCGCCATGGCCGTTACCTCACTGCATCTGCAATGTTCAGGGGAAAGATGAGCACAAAAGAGGTTGATGAGCAGATGATAAATGTTCAGAACAAGAACTCCTCTTACTTCGTGGAATGGATCCCCAACAATGTTAAGTCAACTGTGTGTGATATCCCTCCAACGGGACTAAAGATGGCCTCTACATTCATTGGGAACTCGACGTCAATTCAGGAGATGTTCCGTCGGGTCTCTGAGCAGTTCACTGCCATGTTCCGTCGGAAGGCTTTCCTGCATTGGTACACCGGAGAGGGCATGGACGAGATGGAGTTCACGGAGGCTGAGAGCAACATGAACGATCTGGTATCTGAGTATCAGCAGTATCAGGATGCCACCGCTGATGAAGAAGATGAGTACGAGGAAGAAGTGGAAGAGCTTCAGGAGTAGTGAGGTAACACAGGTGCTGGACTTTTTTTTTTGTTGCTTTCTTTTTTCCAATACTCAAAAGGTGATGAATTTGGCATTATGCTTTTCAGTTCTTGTGGTTGACTGCAACTTCCAGTTGCTGGTGCGCTAGGTTCTCTGTGTTAGTTTTTCTTCTGTGGAAAAAGTTTACTGAAACTCTTACCTTTCTTCTGGGTAAGGGTCTGCTTAATGATGGGTTAATTTTTACGTTTCATTAGTTAAGCATTATATGGTTGGCAGCGTTCACATGTACACGTGCCGTGTGAATCTTCTTTTTGCAAAATCAAACAAATCTGCATCTTCAATTCCTCTGCATCTTCTAGAGAATATGAGCTTATTGATAATTTGACTTGGGATAGCGTGCTGGGGTCGTCAGGCTTTTGCGGGCCATGTCTCTTATCTGAAGGGTCCGCCCTCAAGTTGACGGCCCAGTTGATGCTCTGATGACCCCTTGCGACACGATTTCCCTCCTGGTTAAGGCACTTGCACGTGCTGTGCTTTGTGCCTGTCATTGCTCGTGGGTGGGGTCTGTGCCAGGCACGCGTGCCATTTGATGCCTTCAACAGATGTTTTGGCAGGGAGGCCACCCTCGTGAATTGTTTCGCTCCTTTCATCTGTGGTTCTTATATTATATAATTTTTATTGAGCGAGGGGCATTGTTTTGTTCTTTCTTTAGGCTGCTTTGCATTCGAACTCTTTCAGACACTGCTCTTTTTGATCATATATTTGGTCAGTTGCTGGATGTTTCGTCAGAAATGGGATGCGTCTCAATTGGTGCTCTCAATGCTCTGTTCTAGTGCTTAGCTGGCTTCTTTTTAGGGCTCAACATTACTGAACAAGAGCAAAAGCCAAAACAAATAAAGAAAGCACAATAGAAAAGAACATCAGATAGATAAAATGGGCTCACGACGAAGCTGTGTGCTCAGATTGCGTCCAAGGATAGGTAGCATCATTAGGAGGGAGTGGAAAATTACTAAGATGCATACTCAAGATTGCATAAACATCTATCAAGATTTTATGCATCAGTTTTTGAATGTTAATTGGATTATGACTAAAATGAGCATCTTTTTGCGCCATTCAAACAAACTACAAAGAAGTAAGCAACCATGTCCTCCTGATGAACCTCCACCTCTTGTTTTGCTTAATACAAATTGGCCCCGAGATTAGATCTAGCGCAAAGGACTCTTAACAAATACTTTCGGATGCTTTTAGGTCTTGCTAAAGATTTTCACAAATATTGGACAAGACTATAATAAGTGAAACATAGATTCTTCTGCAGCTTGACAAAGCATGCACCAACTCTGGAGTTGAATGCCCCACTGTTTTAAATAACTGTGGGTCTGGTTATCATGTAAAATTAACCAAGCTATGACTCGAGAATGGGGGAAGACCCTTTCCCCAAAGCACATCCTCCGGCAACCAACCAGCCTTTGGCGAGAGCAACGATTTATAAACTTTTTTTGTGAGAAACTCTTCGCTTGGCGCCAATGTCCATTGTAACCATTGACCAAAATTTTCGAAGTCCTCAAAATGGTTTCTAAAGCATGCTTAAAGCCCTCAACCATGATTTATGCAAGTGTGAGAGTGTCAAACCTCGGGTTCCTAGATGAAACGAAATAAGAGCTGAATCCCCATATTTAGCAACAAGCAAACTTGCACAAGGGTTATTCGGTTGGTGGGCCAACCAACATTGCTTGGCGACAAGAACAATGCTTTGTAGTTTGGGTGGAAGAATGCTTAAGCTAGCCATACGTTGAGGTAAGACCATCAAACGACAACCAATCAACTGCTTTTCTACTCATATAGCCATTATAAACATGGACATAAAAATTCTGGACTGGTTGAAAGAACATGTCTGACTAAGGTTAGACGGCCAGCGCTGGAGAGATAAGACAACTGCCATGAAAGAAATTTGCGCTTCACTTTTTGAAGTGTCGGAGCCCAAGTAGCTGAAGAGAGGTGCTTCACTTGTAACGGTAAGCTAAGGCACATAATAGGCAATTAAAAAATAGTGCAATTAAAAATTCTCTTTCCAACTGTAAGCATATTGGCATTACCATTGAATATGGTAATAGAGCATTTAGTCTCATTAAGAGAAAGCTCGGATAGGGAGAGAGAACTGAATGATAAGTTTGAACCTAAGCATCTGTTCAACATTTGCACGATAAAAAATAATCATATCATCAACATAAGTAAGAATATAATTCGGAAAGTTTGAAACTTGCAAATGATCAATGAAACCCGATACAGCAACCCGCTTAAGCAAGACTATAAGACCCTCAGCAATTGCATTAAACAACAAATGCGATAGGGGGCACGTTTGCAAACCCCGCCGCAGCTTGAGCTGATCTCTTTCAATACCATTGATATTTAACATGGCTTGTGTATTTGAGACTAGCTCTGTCACTTAAGCAGAAAAACGATGACCAATACCGAAATTTGCCAACATTTGAAATAAGAATGGCCAATGCATAGAGTAAAAAGTTTTATGAAAGTCTAATTTAAGGACAAAGTAAGGTTGATCACTACGGTGCAAGGAATGGACAACCTTGGACGCCATGATAAACGAGTGTTGAACCTTCTTATTACGGATAAAGGCAAATAAAGAGTTTTAAAAAATCTGGTTGGCCATCGATTTCAGCCTATTCGTCAAAACCTTGGCAAACATTCGATAGAGAGCACTCATAACTCAAATTGGTCGGAATTGAGAAATTTCAGTGGCCTTATCATTTTTTGGAATAAGCAAAATAATAGCAACATTTAAATGATAAGGCAGTTTGGAGTTACGATGAAACTTATCAAACATACTTACCACGTCTGATTTAACACAGTCCCAAAAGATTCTAAAAAAGTTGACATGAAACTCATCAATGCTGGGCGCTTTCCAACTCCACAGATCCTTAATGGCCGAAAAGATCTCATCTTCAGAGAACCTTCTTTGCGTAGACCTGATTTGCTTAGGCTGAATTGAGCCAACTAAGATATTATCGAAAACACCTTTCGCAGTTAACGAAGCAAAATATAAGTCTTTAAAGTATAGTGAGACTGCTGGATTAACATGTTGATTGAGATAAGAAACACCTTCAATGGAGTTAAAAGAAACAACCTTCCTCCTATGACGATCGGAAGCATATGAGTGAAAAAATTTAATGTTGCTATCACCAGCCGCAAGCCATTTCACGTTAGACCTTTGCTTCCAACGAATTTCCTCTTTGATCCTTCGACTTATGAAAAGCATAGTTAATTCTAAGGACATGGCCTTTAGACTGAGAAGTTGCAATTCAGAAAGAGAGTCAGGAGAAGACATAGACGGATACAACGTAGAAATCTCTTGATCCCATGTGGCTATTTATTGAAATTTCTCCACCTTTCGACCATGAAACTAAGCTTTGATATTCTTAGCTAGACGAGATAACTTATTTTGAATACATAGCGCCGTTCAATGCTCATCAACAGTTTTGTTCCAAGAGTTAATAATAACTGAGAGAAAATCTGGCTTCTGAAGCCACCATTCTTTAAACGCAAAGCTCCTAGTGGGTTGATAGCTATCTTTCCAATGAGTGATGATCTGCCCATGATCTGAGATAGAGGGAGCAAACAATACACACTTAACGTCGGAAATGAGGTTTAATAAATTAAGAGTGACAAAGACCATATCAAGGACCCTACATCACGGACGAGACCGCATATTCGACCAAGAGAAGCGCTCTCCGGTTAAAGAAATGACGATGAACAATGTCTTAAGAACCTTGCATAGAGGGATTAGGAACTATGAGGTTATTAGAGTCATGGATAGATAACAAACAATTGAAAGCCCCAATAAGAAGGTGACAATCCACGCTGGAAATGACAACCCTATTCAAATCATCTTTAAAAGTGAGCTTCATAGCGGCTAGATTAGGTCCATAAACAATGGAAACCACTACTCTTCTATCAATTGTCTGCAAATTGAAAGCAACATATAGAGAGAAAAGAACCATGTTCAGTTGAGATAAATTTAAAGACTGATTTATCGTTGACTTAATGAAATAGTCAGCTCCCTGCCAGATGCTAGAGACGATCATGTGCGAGATGATCTCCATTTTAGTTTCACATAAAGCAAGAAGGTCGGGCTTTTGCTCTTTAACCCAATTAGCTAGAAACATGTGTTTAGTGGGATAATTTAAGCCACTAACATTCTAATAAACAATCTTCATAGAACAAAATCTGGAAAAACTCGTGGTTGGTGGCACCGAGATGACCTTCTTAGGGACCTAGCATCGATAGTCGAAACAATTGACGAAAGCCTCCTTTGCTGACCACCAGCACTAACAGACAACCTCAAGTGACTGTCGAAAATGCCCAATTGCTCGCAGTCTGCTCCACCAGAGTTGCATAGAGGGTCTCCAATAATCGCAGAAATTGCTGAAATCGTAGAATCCATATCAGAAACTCTAGCTTGCAGCTGCAAAGAGGAGAGAGAGATATCCAGCAACTTAGTTGCATCGACAACCGTGACACCCAGGGGTTGTGGATTAGGATGTTGCTGAATCAAAGGCATAAGCTGGTGGCTGCCCTGACCTTGTGCTGGTCTAATGGAAGAGACATCGTTTGACGGAATACCAAAAGATTTGATAGAAGAAAAAACCTCAGAGACATAATGCGATACAGGGAGAGGACGAGGAACCGAGGAGCCAAGAATCATGAATCTGATTGTCAGGTTGGTTCTAACATCAAACACAATTAGATTGATAACTAAATAGTCAGAGCGTCTGAAGGAAAAAATAATAAGGTATGATTGCAGATTCGTCCTTTGTCCATCACGCGTAAGCCTGCCCAACCTTGCCTCCAAGTTGAAATGGCAATTGGTACACAGAGAAGCAGATACCAGGCCCCGAGCTTGTGAAAAAGCTAACGACTGAATTCCATTAGAGAAAGCATTGCTATCATGGTCAAATTTTTGTGGGCCCACCCTAGACAGAGCTCGTGATGACAAGGATGACAAAAATTTTCTCAGCTTTTCACGAGAATTAGCGCAAAAAGAACTTGACGTTGAGCTTCGTGCATAATAAATAATGAGCGGCAAATCTCCAAGATAGTAAGCATTGATGTCAGAATCAAATTTATTGGGGCCCACCCCTGGCAGAACTTGTAACGGTTGGGACATGCCATCAAAAGCTGGAGAAGAGTCTAACATACCTGAAGTAATTGATGAAAAAGAAAGGCCAAAGTGCTGCGGTCGGATTGGGACCCAGATAGACCCAATCTTGACAGCATTGAATGAAGTCGTCGGGTTATGAAGATTGCCAATTTTTTGGTGAGAAGGATAATTTTTTGGAAGGCCGTTCAAGCTTCCGACTTGACGGATGACGCACAACCCCAGAAAAATCTTTAGAGACTAAATTCATCCCCGACGAATGGGAATGTGAGGGGTTAGATCGTCTTCGCTTCCAGACTGGGTGCCGATGAGAGGGAAAAGATAAGCCGCACTTATGACAATCACAACGTTTGTGGAAGTTCAAAGAAAAACAATTAGTACACCACCAATACCCCGGCCTGGCATGACTCAACTAAGATCTATAGCAAATAGCATGGAAGGAGCTTTGCCAAGTAGATTGGACCTGCTTCCATACTCGATCAACAACTCATTATGGAAACTCACGAATGAAGAAAAGAGAAACAAGCAAGGCCTTAACAGGGCACGCTTCTAGAGGCTCCCATCTAATAGCTCGCAGGAAAAACCTAATGTCCAAAATACGAAGAGAGCCCACATCTAGGCATGATCAGAGGGACTCCGAAAGCTTAAAGAAGAGCCAACGATTGAATCTGAAAGGCAAGACAACATCCAATCCCCATCGATGAAGCACAAAGGCTACAACTTCCTTGATGAAATATAGGGCTTGTAGGTTGACCCTCAATGGGAGATCGGGAGTAAGCCTCCAAAAAATGGCTAGACGAGGGGCACATAACCAAATAAAGAAAGACACTGATGAAGGAGCCTATGAAACTCTGAAAAGGGAATAAACAAGCTAGAGGAACACCTGTGAGGGTCAGGGACTCCGGCGGTGATCAACACGATCAACCAACACAACACAAGCTAGTGCAACCTCCGTTCGAGCCTGTCGCTTGAAATACAGACATTGACCGAGACTGCCACCGGAAGGCAGTAACTGAAGCTTGACTGTTGTAGGCTTGCAGTTAGATTGCCAATGACTTCCGCAGAGGAGAGGAACGAATTTCAGGGGAGCTGAGGCTCGACGAAACTGGAAAACCACCGGAAGCAAACGGCGGCGGTGCCTGGGCTCAGAATGTCAGCAACGACCTTCCCTTTGGCACCGGAGAACAAAGAGAAAACTGAAAACCAGGCTGCAATGAGATCGGAAACCAAGTTGCAAGTGGGGTCGCCGAAGGTTTCGTCGAGTCCAGTGAGCAGAAAGGTGACCAAACCGGAAACCAGGCTGAAAGGGGGTCGCAGGTGGTCCGCAGGTGCAGGGCTCCGGGGAACTGAGGCTGATAGTGAGGAAGGCGGATGGTTGCAGGGCGATGGTCGCCGGATTGGGATGGGTCGGGAATCAGAGAAAGAGTTGGCAATAGACGGGAATCAGAGAGAGAGATCCCTCACGCTGGAGGCAATAGCCAGTGTGTAGGGATTAGGCGCAACAATATGACCCCAATGGTGAGACAGTGGTCACAGTTCAAGGATGAGGTAGACAGAACCCTAATGGGGATGCAATGGCCACAATGCCGCAAAGAGAGAGAGAGAGGGTTTCTTTTCAGAGCGGCAACGTCGGTTTAATGGTGTGCCAGTAATAAGATGAAGCAGACGAGGGGGGAAAATGGAAACAGAGAGGCGAGGGAGGGCTCTGGCGTGCCTGAGGAGGATGACGAGCGTGAACGGTCGTCGGTCGACCATCACCATCGATCAGAGGTGGAGGAGGAGGAACGAGGAAGGATGGAGGGTTTGGGGGGGGGGTGTTGGAGAAGGGAGGCGGTAAGGTCAGCGAGACATCAAAGTGCTGCTGATACTCGTGGATGTTGAGTCGTCGGAGCTGCTGGTTTTGCCATTTTTCGGTG
The DNA here is from genome assembly GCF_984573655.1 of Nuphar pumila. Lineage (NCBI taxonomy): Eukaryota > Viridiplantae > Streptophyta > Magnoliopsida > Nymphaeales > Nymphaeaceae > Nuphar > Nuphar pumila. The sequence goes on along the minus strand of NC_143261.1, from coordinate 86,221,372 downwards.
ATGGAGAGCGACCAGGAGAGAGAGAGAGAGAGAGAGAGAGAGAGAGAGAGAGAGAGAGAGAGAGTTTAAGTCTATGACGTGCATGGGTGGATGAAGTCAATTCCATCTTAGCAGAGTCAAGAAACCTAGGTGACGATACATGCATGTCGGTTCATAAGGCGAATGAGTCCACTCTACATGGTAAAATTGAAAAGAAAAATGATTCTTGGCCCCGTCTAAGAAAATTTAACCTTTACCCTCGGTCCATCCCCGTGGCTGGGGAAACTTTGGACCTCCACCCCCGCCTTGTTTCAAAATATGAATCCCCATCCCCGTCTCCACCCCTGCCCTGTCTCCGCCCCATCTCTCTTCTCCTGCTCTCCCTTCACCAATATGGATGTCTTCCATTGACATCCCTTCATTGAACATTTAAAGGATTTACTATATGCTAAAACATCTAAAGGACTTATGACACATTAATAAATAAAAATAAATCAAAATGAATAACCAACCCATTCAACTCTGGCCGTTTGCTTGACTATTAGATCATTTCCTTTATGAAGTATATGTCCATTAACGCCATCTTGTAACTTCTTAATAAAATCAACTGTCAGCCTTTACAGAACAATAGCAAGAGAAAAGACAAAGCTCTTTATGGCCATGGGAATCTCTTATAACACCGAGCCATGATGCAAAAAAAAAAACATATTTTACTATGAAAAATTATTTATAGATCACACTATTAAACATAAGGCAAACTTTCAAACAATAGGTTGCAAAAATATAACATTTGGATCACAAAAAAATTAGGCATTTTCACATCTATAGAAATAAATTTAGAAACGCACTGGATCTTGATAAGGTGCAAGAGCACTGAAAAACCCCGTTGTAAGATCCATTGAACTGATTTTTTTTTTTGTAGTGAATAACCCTTATAAACATTGCAAGCTGGTTCATTGACCTGAATAAGCTTATGATCCTTTTTCCTCATTCAAACAGAGCAAAAAAATCATTTACCTTCTCTCGTCCTCTGGATGGCAGATAAAACATAGGGTTAAAAGAGTTAGGGTTAATAAGAGAAGAGTATTTATGAAGGTGGGTATATTGTAATTTTATTTTTTGATTTAAGGTATTTTAGTAATATCATTTTGGGGCGGTGTGGGATGGGGGAAAGTGTTTGTCCATCCCTGCCTCCATCCTCGAACCGGGATGGATTTTAACCTTCGTCCCTGCCTCCATCCCCGTTTCATATGCTTCATCCCCAGTCCAAACGGGGTGAGGTGGGGCGGGGCCCCGATTTCCCCAGGTCCACTGCCATCCCTACCAGGAGTGGTTGGTTTTTCCAAAAAGCATCTCTAGTGAATCCCAAATTAATCTTTATGTAGTCTTGTTCGACAATTTAGTCCCTTTAAAAAATAACGAGGCAATTTGCCATTCTTTCAACTGTTTTTTAAGTTAATTGTGGTCAAAAGTTGAACCGAGATTCGGTGGGGTTGCTAAAATACCCGGTGGAGTAGACTTGTCATCTCTTCCATGGAGGTGCTCGATGGATAAACTCTTCTGGATTTGATGGCCTTTGGAACACATTGTGTTGCCCAGCCATGAAGCCAGTATAATGGATACTCTTCTGCAATGTCAAGGGAGATGTTGATGGGTTCCAATCAATTAGCAGATAACAAAGAGTGCGTGTCTGGTCAGAGTGCGTTGTGATGGATTGCTGTCAGGGACCCTCCCTGATGCTGTTGATCGATGCGATGAATGGCATCCAGAATAGCATGGATGGACTCTGTATCTCTTATTTGAGTCCCACAATTGTTTTTGGAGCGGTTGATGCCTTAGTCGAACGGCATCTAGTGTTTGCAAGATAAACGGCTGAAGGAAACATCTAAATTCGAATCTTAATGTCACCACCATCAATTCAAATATATTTGTAAGGCAAACCGATTATCTTAAATAGCTAATTGGGGCTGGATTCAGTTTTAGCATTTGCCATCTGTATCCATATCCTACTCCGCTTAGATCAGATTTCGTCAGATTCAGTAATCTCTGCATTTGAATCAGTTCGAGCCCTCCTGCATCCCTAGATATGCTGGAATTGATAGCCCTAACTTATGAAAATACACATCCAAACGAACCGTAAAAAACCAATGACCTGGGTTCATCAAACCGGGCTGACCCAGCTTGGCTATGCTCATCTCAGCTGTTTAGTCGTAGAAACCCATTTGTTTAGACAGGATAATGCTTACCTGTGCAATTAGAAATCCAAACCCAGGTCTTGAAGGCACTCAGGCTGAGGCTTTGGATCAACCGGATTGCCTATAGGAACCGAACCACGTTAAACCTGTCCCTTGTGTGATTGGCTTTGTCTTTACTTGCTTCATCTTCACCGTGATACGATTTTAATTCCACAACAAATTGGTGGCTCAACTAGTTAAAATTTACTATTAAAATGAGAATAGAAAGGATTAAGTCATTTGGTTAAGATTGAGCATTGCCAATTTGCCATGCATAGAAAACCAGCACTTGTTATCACACAGCACCCACAAACAGCTTCTGCTTCCTCTCATTACATCGTGCAGTACATTAAAATTCCTCAGTCATCTTATGTTGGAATAAGATCAGAAAGCAAAGCTAATGTTGTAGTCACGCCAGGCTCTTTGCTCCTTGTGAAATACATTTTTTTTTTTGAAAGGGAAGCTGGGGTTAGGCAGACCCCTACCAGATATCTCTTAAGCCCCATGTGGCAGAGGGATTCGAACGTAGGGCTTTAGCTTGGCACAGGACCCGCTTACCACGTGGGGATACCGCCTCGGTGGTCCTTGTGATATACATACATGAATAGAAATAACAGGAGCTATTACTGTCAATATACAGCATGCCAGTAATAACAGAACAATGATATGCAAAGTAAATGTTAGTTACTCGGAATTCCAGAACCTAACTGTTGGTTACTGGATCTTTTCAAAGGGCAATTTCTCGAGTCATGGCCAGTCTGACCACAGGAAGGCACCTTGCAATACCTAGGCTTCTTTACCAGCTCGGTTCCATCTGCAAGTTGTCTCTTGGTAACTGACTGGACATTGTCATGAACAATCCTGACACCAGTATGAGTAGGCATGCATAGCCTAGCTTTCTTTAAGGGATAGTTTCTGAAGGCATGGTCAGTTTGACCACAAGAAGGAACTTTACAATACCTTGGCTTCTTCACCAACTCAACCACACCTTTTGCTCCTTTAGTCTTTGTCTGCTCGTCGGAAACTGGTTGAACTAAGTTGCAGATAGAACTGGAAACTATATCAACAGGATGGCCTTCTGTTTTGGAAAAAGCTGATGGTACAGGTGCCACATTAAACCCATCTTCGCAAAATGATGAGCTGGATGCCACATCAGACCCGTCTTCACAAGCTGATGCGCAGGGTGCCACTTTCAATTCCTCACTTCTGCGTTGCAAACCTTTAACATGATCCCTGACCCTCATCAATTCTTTGAGAATAAAATCGTATTTCTTCTCTCTTCTATTTTTGAATTCCTTGATAATTTCTGAGGCGATTGATCTCAATGTTTGAACCTGGGAGTCTTCTTTGTTCGAAGTGCATAGGTTGCTTTCATTGGGCAATAACCTTCAACGGTGGATCAGATTCTCGTTTAATTTTGACTCTTTTAGTTGCTTGAATGAGGTTTCTAACATGTCAACATCACTAGCTGAACGCCCTTCTCAAGTTCAAGAAATCGCATAATTTGTCTTGCATTAACACCAGCCTTAGCAAGCATCCTAATACGGTCTTTGTCAGTTTCTGTCATTCTGCGATATGCAGGAAGGAAGCGTACCTCGTTTTCATTGAGCAATTCATGATTAGGAATGTTTGTAGATCCTACAACTGTCCATCTTGTAACGCCTGAAACCTTGCTTTTCTTTATTGTCATTCCTGCAGTGCACCAGCGCCTTACAGATTTACTGTTCCTCTGGAATTTGCTATCATCTACTTTTTTGGGAACAGGGCATCCAGCACTGTGGCAAACAGAAGATCTCTTGAACATTCCTTCATCATAGGGACAACCTTTCTTCCTTGTTTTTTCACGCCTAATAGAGAAATCATTTTGCTTTGGGAAGTTCATATAAAAATCATAGGCAATGTCATCACTAGAGAACGTTTGCCCCATATATGGAATCTGATCATCATTATTAGGTGGTTGCTGCAGTGATATGCCTTCTGAAGATAATCCAGAAGTTGGAGGAATTGGTGGTGTAACATCTAAGTTTCTCTTCATCTTAATTTTGTTTGTCTACATTCTATCTGAAGAAAAATAAAATAATGGAGATAAATGAGGCAACACTTCCAAGGTGACGGAAGATAAAAACCAATTGAACCAAAACTTGAACTTTGTACATATAACCCTGTGCTAGAGAATGTAGCAAAATAAAATGGGCATATAAGATAATCGTAATATACGGGAAAAGTATCCTCAGAAAAATGAAGAAACAAGAGTTATGTGTTACAGTGCTTGATATGTGCCACATAAACCAGAAATTTTCCTGTCCTACATATATGTTCTATTTGGATGGCCATGCATGTGATAAACGGTTTATGATGGTAGTTATATTCTATTTTTGATTAAGACTGGTAATGCAGTTTCATGAAGACAACAAAAAGAAGCATCATGAAAACAACAGAAAGAAACTTCAATACTACGCATAAAAAGATCAGTGTATTAAGAAGAGACTGCCACTCAGGTCAGTTCTTGACCTAAATATATCAAACTTGGAAATCTTCAATGAGATAATACCACAAACTTAACAGAGTAGTATCCGTGACAGTAAATAATTGCAGCCTAAAGTCAAATAATTAACATGAAGCATTTACTTAAAGAACAATATCCTTCCAGGAAAGAAAAAAATGCAGTAACCCTTTTTCTCATATTGAAGAACCCAGGACAGGGGATGCTAGATGGACTTCCCAGATTATCAGAGATTGACAGAGTATTGCTATGGGCTAGCCATGACTACCAGCACCAGATGTGAACATGCAAAGGAGTGAATAAGCCCCAAGTTGATCAGATCTCTTCTGGAACATGCCTTTCATGATGAGAACAAGACATAATTGAACACATTTCAGCCTTATGGGATCTACTGCACATTCATATCATGTGTAATGTACGTATCAATATGTGTGCAATCCTGAATGATATCACAATGCTGCTCATTTTCCTTGGTTTTTGTCACGTTGTCACTGTATAATGTGTTGTAATATGACTTAGCTTCTATATGCAATAAATATCCTTTCTCTTCATTAAACAAAAATATCCTCTTTTTCCCCTCTCTGCTTGAAAACAAAAAGCCAGTTGGCCTATTTCTCTCTCCATAAAAATAACTCTGTCCCTTCGCATGACACCAAGCACGATATGGTTTGAAACTTTTCTTTTATCCTACAGAAACCAATAGGCTTGTGGATAGCTCTTTTGCATTTATAACCATTTGTCAGTAATTTTAAAGTTAACATGCCATAGTCGGCTATATCTCAGCAAGGCAAATTCTCACAATAATATAGGTTTAGTTGATAAATCTTGGGAAAGACTCAGTACTTAAAAATTTTAAAAAAATATAAAAACAGTAGAAACAAGTAAGAAAAATAACATGTTTAGATAATAAAATACACATATAATAAAAGAAAGAAGAAAAACATAGTTAAGATATAGTAAAGAAGTAAAAAGTAAAAGGTGACTCATACTATCATGATAATATCATGATATTATTGCAAGAATATTGTGACATATAAATTTATGATATTTTCAAAATATCATGATATTTTCCTTTCATATTGTTTTATGAATTACAACTATCACTATATTTTTAAAATATTGCCTATATCTGGGACTATCACATTAAAGAGAAACCAAACTACTCTCATTCAATGGCTTTTAATTATATCCTCTATTAACCATGAATAACCCTAGATCTCCTAAAAAGCTCAATGCCAGTTTACTGGTGGCAATAGAAATATCTCTCTTTGAATTTTGTTGAAGAAAGATAGATCTATGGTTTACGCAAGTTAAAAGATAAGAGCTAAGTTATATTTTGAACTTTTTTAGAATATAAAGATTTGAACATATGCGCCACTAAAGGCCACTTCTTATTCATACCCTCCTTTGGGGTATTGCTCATAGGACCATGAATTGATACTGCACATGTACAATGTGAACATAAAACTTATGCTCCACCAAAAGGCCACTTCATATTCATGCCCTCCTTGGGAGCATTTCTCACAAGACCCTGCATTGATGCCAAACATGCACAATTAACATAAATCTTGTTTACAAGAAAGAACAATTCTCAGTTGAGTTCTCCCCCTAATAGATTAAGTTTTCTTGGTTGTCCAAAAACTCCAAACAATTATAGACACAAGTCTCTCTCATTTTAGTAACTCAACATAAGCTCGAGCGTCCTCATTGTTAAAATGTAAATTGTAATACATATATATTATTTAATATTATTATATTTTTCCTTTTATTATTTTCTTTTTCTATTTTCCTTTATTTCCTTTTTTAGCATCTAGTTTAATAGAAACTAGATATTTGATCCAGTCAAGTTCCTGTTGGAACTTGACTGTGCAAATAGCAGTTGGACTGTAGTCCAACAACTATCTTCGTGGAGGGCGACGAAGTTCGGACGACTTCTTCGTGGAGGGCGCAAAGCAGTTCGTTGCGGTCGGGTTGACGCCATCGCCGACGAGGTCATTGACGCTGCAGAGGTTCTTCCGGTGGCCATTTCCTCGACCGTCGTTGGTGAAACATATCAAGGCATCCCTGACCAAGTGGCAGGAAAAAGGGAAGCAGAAAAGCGGAAGGGCTGATATCGGAGAACGACGACGAGGCAGAGCGGCCGCTGGACAAAAGTTTCACGGAGGACGGCAGGGCTGATATCAGAGGACGACGATGCCGGAGAGCACGCCGGTTCTGTGCAGAAGACCCCGCAGTGGCGGGCCGGTCCGCTCTGGTCTAAGACCCTGAGCAACGCCTGTCAGGTGTGGTACAAGTCTGACTTATTGCTGCCGGAATACCGCCCGATAGGGAGCAATTTTTTTTTTGAATTTTGTCATGGTTGTGTCGATACAATATCAAGCGATTACTTTCATCAAAGATTTCTAGAATACTTTGCCAATTTGCTATCAAAAGTCATTGTTGATCTCAAAACTTTTATTGCACAAAGAATTACCTCAAACTACCTCTAGTATTATTTTGAAAAGGACCAGACTTTTGCGAAGAAAGAGCAGAATTCAAGTTTTTTCTGTTGGTCAACCAAGAGGATGAAGAAAAATCTTCGATATGACCGGCAAAGAAAAATTCAATGATGTTGAAAAGCCGTAAGTGAATCGATATTGATCATAGCTATGGCACATTCTTAAAGATCATTCTTTGGCAGTAAGACAGTGAAAATATCCTGGGCGGTAAAAGAACTTACCCAATCCATATCTCCTCAGCCATTTAAGCTGCAATCAAATATCTGCAAAAGGGATCTCTCAATTGTTGTCAAGATGAAGACGAATATGCGAGCTAGACCCCCGGGGCCAAAGAAGATTTGGATCATCTTCGAGATGAAAGAGTTTGTGATAGATCCTTCCAGGGAACGTTCAGAGCACCGTCAAGATGAAGGCGACTGCGATGAGCCTTCCGACAAACCCTAAAAGATATTTGATTTCTGCTATCATCCAGAGATTTTGACCAATGTGGGCTTCGATTATGAAGCACCACATTTGGGGAAAAGGTTTATGGGGTATAGTGGATGGTTCCGATTTGGAACCTAAACTATCTCTTACCAAGAAAGAGGGTGATAAAGAGGTTCCTCTAACAGAGGAAGAAAAGAGTAAGGCGTTAGCCGCTTATGAAAAGAAATGGAAAGAGTAGAGGATAGGGTATGAAAAAATTATGTCATGGCTAGGCATTAAAAAATGCTCTAGTCTAACTAAGTTTGAGCATGCTGATAAGGCTTGAGAATACCTCAAAAACATGTATTCCCTTAAAGATATTGCACATGTGTGCAATTTACAAGACAAAGTTCGAACAATGACTCAAAAAGATAAAACTATTCGAGAATATTACAATGAGTTGTTCAAACTTTGGGAAGAGTTTGCTCTTCTTGAGCCCAAATGACATTGTGCCAAAGATATCGAGCTTCGCCAAAAGCAACTCGATATGAAACATTTCTATCAATTTGTGAATGGTTTAAGGCCGGAGTTTGAATCCACCAAATCCTCCCTTTTACATCGTGGAAAAATTCCTTCTATTGTTGATACTAAAGAAGAGCTCACTATGGAGGAAAATAGACTTAGAAAAAGTACTCCAAAAGTTGATAATGACTCAATTTTAGCCGTGTCTAGACCAGGGAATCATACTCGTCCTTACAAGCCGCCTCATTTTGGAATGCAAAAGGGTGACTTTGATAAAAAAAAGTCATTTGTCATCATTGTCATGAACCGGGGCACTATAGGCCTCAATGTCCAAAGTTAAAAAGAAGAGAAGAAAAAAAAGTTGCATCTGTTGAATTCGAGTCAAAAGATCAAGATGCACCTTTATCTATGACTCAACTGATGAAAATCCTTCAACCTCTTCTGAAAGGGGTATCCTCCTCAACCGAAGCCTCAACTGGAGCAGCAATTGCATCTTTCTCCGGTCCAGGTAACTTTCCTTGGATTTTAGATTCTGGTGCTTCTTTTCACATGACCCAAAATGTTAATAGTCTATCCGAATGTCTTAAAAATAACTCAAGTGTGTCAAAGGTTTTTACAACCGAAGACACATCTCTTGAAGTAAAAGGAATATGATGTTTTGAAAATCTTCAAAAATCCATTTTTTTATCCCAGAAGTTAAATATATCCCTAAACTTAATTTGAATCTCTTATCTATCTCGCAAATATCTGACTATAGATGTAATATCTCCTTCTCTTCTCATGGTTATTGGGTACATGATCGCTAGTCAGAGAAGCTGATTGAGGAAGGCCATAGAGAAGGACTCTATTACATGGACTTTTTGGAATTACCCAAGAATGCATTTTGTTATAATGTTCAGAAATTAGAATTGGATTTATGGCACAAAAGACTTAGCCATCCTCATATGTCTAAAATTCAATATTTTCCAAGTTTGGAAAAAAATTGTAATTCTGAATTTTTTTCTTGTAAAGACTGCATTTTTGGAAAAATGAAAAGGTTACCATTTTTTAGTAGAACTTTTGTTTCCTCACGACCACTTGAGTTAATACATTCGGATGTTTGGGGCCCCACACAAGTTATTTTCAAAGGTGATTATACATATTATGTCATTTTTGTTGATGCCTTTTCTAGACATACTTGAATTTATTTTCTTAAACATAAATCTGAAGTCTTTGCTAACTTTCAAATATTTCATAAAATGATTAAAAATAAACTTCAAAATGATATTTTTGTTTTTCACACTGATTCACGGAGAGAGTTTATGTCCAAAGAATTCAAAGACTATCTCAATTTACATGGTATTACGCATCAAAGATCATGTCTACACACTCCACAACAAAATGGCCTAACCGAACGCAAACATCGGCACATTATGGAAACTACTAGGACCTTGCTAATTGCAAATCAAATTCTAAAAAGTTTTTGGGCTGAAGCGGTCCTAACTGCCACCTACCTCATCAATAGGATGTCATCTTCTTCATTAGAGAATACAACTCCAATAGAAACACTTGTTAATTTAACTCCAGATTATTCTAGATTAAGAGTCTTTGAATGCAAATGTTTTGTTTTCACCAACAAAAATGACAAACTCTCTCCTCGTGCAATCCCATGTGCTTTTTTAGGATATGATGATAATGAAAAAGGCTATAGGTGTTTCGATTTTCAAAATGATAAATTATGTGTCAATAAATGTATCCTTTTTAGAAAAAGAAAGCTTCTTTGAATTTGAAAAATCCAAGGATGTCGCTGAATACTCATTTTTAATTGATCCAACTTCAAAATCCAATGAATGTGATGTTGGATGTGACCTTGACAATGATCAAAGTCCTATTGTTGTTGCAAATGATTATAATAAAGAGCAAATCCATAGAGATGTTAGTCTACAATATTCAAGACGTAGAGAGCAAAATCTTCGATATGCATTACAAAAATACTCCGAAGTTTCACCCAAAAGAACGTCTAGAATCTCTAGACCTCCAGAAAAATTTGTGTCTTACAAATCGTTTTCACCCACATATAGGGCAACCATTACATTAATACAATCATATGTTGAACCATCATCCTATTATTAAGCCAAAAATCATATAGAATGGATAGAAGCCATGAAAATAGAATTGGATGCACTAGAAAAGGCCAACACTTGGAAGATCCAAGATATCCCTCAAGGTAAAAAACCTATAGGCTGTAGGTGGGTATACAAAGTCAAAACCAAAAGTGATGGGACCCTAGAAAGGTATAAGGCCCGTTTAGTGGCAAAAAGATATGCCCAAGAGTATGATATCGATTATGAAGAAACATTTGCTCATGTGGCTCGTATGACCACTGTTAGAACTTTAATAGCCTTGGCCTCCATTAGAACATGACCTATCTTTCAATTGGATGTCAAAAATGCTTTCTTAATGAGAATCTAGTTGAAGAAGTATACATGGAAGCCTCACCTGATATTAGTATCCCTTAGGGTAAAACTCTTCATCTAGAAAAAGCTCTTTATGGTCTTAAACAGGCTCCAAAAGCTTGGTATGACCGATTTAGTCATGTTATGCTTGATATTGGTTAACTGACACTACTTTGTTTGTTAAGAAATCTGATGCAAGCATCATTCTTCTTCTTCTCTATGTGGATGATATGATCATCACCGGATGCGACAAACAGGGAGTTGCAAATATCAAATCTCTTCTTAAAACTTACTTTAAAATGACTGACTTAGGTTTATTAAGATATTTTTTAGGCATTGAAGTTGCTTATTCCCTTCAGGGGTATTTGATATCTCAATCTAAATTTGCTCTTGATATTGTTTCCAGGTCTTTAATTACAGATGATAAGAAAGTGAACACTCCAGAAGTTGTTAATGTTAAAATAAAAATTGATGATGGAGAACTTCTTGATGATTCTACTCCTTACAGACAACTTATTGGAGCTCTTTCTTATCTTTTCATTACTAGGCCAGATATAGCTCATGCAGTTCATACAACCAGTCAGTTTCAACATGCTCCGACCTCTGTGCATATGAGAGCAGTTTTGTGTATTATTATATACTTAAAATCTTCTCTTTCACGAGGACTCTTCTTGCCTGCTTCATCTTCATTAAATTTAATTACATATACTAATGTTGACTGGAGAGGTGATCCTAATAATACACTCAACTACTGTTTTTTGTGTGTTCCTAGGTGAAGCCTTAATTTCGTGGAGGTGCAAGAAGCAGCAGAAGGTCTCTCTTTCCTCCACCGAAGCTGAATACAGAGCCATGAAAACCACCACTATGGAGGTTGTTTGGCTCAGACGATTGCTAGCAGATATGGGAGTTGAAGCAACGCAAGCTTCAAAGATGTGTTGTGCCAACAAAAGTGCAATCTAAATTGCAAGCAACCAGACATTCCATGAGCGCACTAAACACATTGAGATGGACTATCACTTTGTCAGAGATGAATACTTATATGGAACCATTGATCTGCCATATGTTACATAAGAATATCAATTAACAAACTTCTTCACCAAGCCTCTCGTTGCTCCCAGATTTCACTTTCTCTTAGACAAACTTTCGCTCATTGTACCGTAAGTTTGAGGGGGACTGTTAAAATATAAACTTTAATACATATATATTATTTAATATTATTATATTTTTCCTTTTATTATTTTTTTTTCAAATTTTTTTTTTAGCATCTAGTTTAATAGAAACTAGATATTTGATCCCGCCAAGTTCCTGTTGGAACTTGATTGTGCAAATAGCTGTTGGACTGTAGTCCAACAACTATAATAATAGCTATTGGACTAGAGTCCAACGTCTCTTTTGGAGAGCTCAAAATGAGCTCTCCTCTCTCTTCCACTTTTTTGTATATATAGGGGTGAACCCCTTCAATGTAAATTACTATGCTTCTTAAGCATTTTGTGCATGAATAAAGTATTATTTATTTTTCAAGTGTTCTTCCTTTTATACCCTTTCAAGGGTCATGCTTGTAGTGTCTCCAATAGACACTTGTTTGTGAGTTATTCGTGCATTTGTTGAAGACCACCATTTCATTACACTCATTAGCTACAATTTCAAAACCATACATGAAGATGAAGATTGAATGTTGAAATCTGTGAACAAGGGCTATATTGAATCACCAGGAAAAAAGAAAAAGGATGAGGCTGGATTGTGGTGTTTCATTTCTTTTTTATCCCTCAGTGGGGGTGAGAGATAGCTTCTTGATGGATTAACTAAATAGTCAAAGTTCAAAAACGTAACCAGCCAAGTATGATGTCACTAGATTAGGGTGGTGAAGAGGTAAATTAACAAAGAGAGATGGATGAAGCGGATGGAATGCACTGGGAGTCTGGGACAGATTAAGCAGTTTCAATGAAAAAATCTGAATAAAAGATTATAGACATGGATGAAACATGCTCTACTTAGGAATGCGATCAGGGAAGCTTAAGGAGCAAGTGAAGGATTAGTAATTTCAATGCCAATTTCACAGAAAGTGTGAGCATGTGAAGGATCGGTAATTTCAATGCCAATTTCACAGAAAGTGTTAGATATGATACCTCATGTGATCAGAGATGCATGAGAAGTAGGAGGAGGATCACAACGTTAATATAAGTTTCATGATAAACGACTTTGTTGCAAGATTCTACTGTCATGTACCCTTGTTTTGTTTGATGTAGTTTACCGGTGTGGGTTTTCACAGGTGATGAATCTTTGCCACTTGTTTTTGACATTGTAATACAGTATTTTAGTCTAATTTTTTATGTTTACCTACATAAATATTGCACATCATGAAATTAATAATTGTAATATATTCTTATTTTTTCTTCTTGTTTACTTTAAACTTCAAATGACATCATTTTAGCACAACGGCTAATTGCTTATTGGGGATCTTGACATGTCATAATTGTGTTAAACCATGTCTCACTAAACACACTTCTTTTGCTCTCTTGATGGTTCAGTAATCATAATAAATTATCATAATATCTTCTACTGTTTATTCTTCTAACCCCTTATGTATTGGATTGGACTTGCATTTTGCTTTTAGAAGTTTTTTTATCACATCAAACACTTTCTAATTCACAATGTGGCATGTTCTTTATGTCATTATCAACAAATCCTGTTGTAGCACGCAAGGTGATAACTTTTCTCACGACTTCTGACAACAAATTTAACCACCTGGTAGTCTTCAATTGTAACTTATCATCATCAACCTTGCTATTTATATTAATTATTAGGGATGGCAGTGGGGCGGGGCGGGGGACAAGGTTTCCACCCCCGCCCCGCCTCCGCGGCGGGGATGGATTTTATCCTCCACCCCCGCCTCCATCCCCGTTTCATACCCTTCATCCCCTGTCCAAACGGGGATGGGGCGGGGATATTGCGGGGAAAAGTGGTCGGGGCGGGGTTGGGGCGGGGATTAGGCGGGGATCGTGGCGGGGACGGGGCTGGGCGGGGAAAAGTGCACGTCCACCCCCGCCCCGCCTCCGCGGCGGGGATGGATTTTATCCTCCACCCCCGCCTCCATCCCCGTTTCATACCCTTCATCCCCGGTCCAAACGGGGCGAGGCCCCGCTTTCCCCGGGTCCACTGCCATCCCTATTAATTATAGTATCAAACTTATCATATATATATATATATATATATAAAGTTTGCCAAAATCATCTTACTCTGTTGTATGTTGTAAAAAATCCCACAGCGCAGTTGTTCTGTATTAAACGTTTAAAACTGAAGTTGCTATCAAACTGTAATAATAATTATAATAATAATAGTGATAAAAATATTAATAGCAGTAGTAGTAGTAATAGTGACTCCTCAGGCCTTCAACTACTAAGAATCTAAAATGCCAAACACATTGAATGCTAAGAATACATAAATAAGCCTTTGAAACATTGGATCAATATGAAAACCAGACTTCAAAATGGTTGGCAATAAACCAACCCAATGTATATATCTAGGTGTGCAAACAGGTCAGATCTAGATTTTCAAATTAGGTCAGTGCAGTTGACCATCCATGGATCTAGAAATCAAAGCTTTGCAAATCAGCAGAATGTTTAGTACTAAATCATGCATCCAAATAAAGCGCGATCACATTTTTCTGGAAGTCAAGCCACGCTAGAGCCTAAACTTACAAATCTCTAATACCAAGTTTTTTATAGTCATTCTGCAATTTCCACAGAAACTATGGACAACTTTAGGGTGGAGGTAGAGGTGCAAATAGATGTGCTTCCATTGGGTGTACCCAAGGCCACACAGGTAGATAGGCCCAGGGGCGTAGCTAGGATTCATGTGAGGGGGGGGCAAACAGGGGTGTAGCAAAAAAAATTTTATTTTTCGGGGGAATTTTTTTTTTTTGAGATAAAATAAAAATGGCTACAATTATTAATAAAAATCTATTTCATATGGACAAATCAAACTATTTGCTGCAGTCAGGGCTGGGCTAAAAAATGGATAAAAATCTATTTCATATGGAATCAGGGCAGGGCTAGGACTGGGCTTTTAAAAAAAAAAAAAAATTAACTGTTTGGGGAGGCAGGACTGGGCTACAGCCCAGTCCTGCCCCCCCCTAGCTACGCCCCTGGATAGGCCTAAAAGTTAGGCGTAACCAGTTTATTTTGCCTAAGCAAGAGGCCCCACCACACATGGAATGCCCTGAAATATCAGCCATTTGTTTCTTTTCATGCTGTATGATGCCCTGTCAAAAGCAGCCACTTGGTCAAAACATGCATGACTTCTACTCTTCGCAATAAAGGATACCAGGAAAAGAATGGCTACTCTTCCATAATATTTGTCATTTATTTCTTATACTCCATATTCATCTGCCTGTGATAACCGAGCAACTTGACAAAAAACAGTGTAATTTGAACCTAGTAGCCATACGAAAAGGAAATGATACCGAGTGTTTGAGAGAGAATGAATAACACCAATTAGCAATCTAGAATTCAGAAAATGCCAATGCATTTCAGGCCATATTTTGCAAACATTGATGATCTAGTAATAGAAAGTGATGAAAAGATAATAGAGCTATGTGTGAAGGCCAAAATGTCCAATATATTTCCAAGTGAAGGGGCGTTTACTGTCATCAACAAGGAATTGTAATATGATCATATGATGAGCATCCCTCATACACTTCTCCACTAAATGGTGTTACTAATCTCCATGTTCATGCATTGCTGATCCAACATTCTCACGGCGTCCATCTACTATGTAAATTTCAGACTTGAAAGTCCCCTTCACTGACCATGAATTCAAGTCATGCATACAGTTATTATTTATTTATATAGAAAGGAATTGTTAAAACAAGTTATTTTTCATTATCAAGAACACAATGAGTTGTTTCTCATTATCAAGAAGAATGTTGTAACAACCTACAACAATGAAATCGTGTAAACCCAGATGTCATACACAATTTACTAGCAGCAGCATACCATTCCACAGAACCTAAAAAATTCAACACCTCATGTCCAGAGACTGAGAAATTAACATGCAAATAATGGCGCTAGTGGCCTATATCTCACCGCCATCAGATTTTTAAAATGACTTGATTACAATATACTCGTGAAGTCGTTCCGTAACAATTTAATCATCATCACCAGCATCCAAAGTGTATCATGCATAAAACATCCTCATTGTGATAAATCTACATTCTTTTCTGTCTGTTGTTCACTAGTTTAAACCTATATCTCCACAATTATCAGCTGTGTAAATGATTTTAGTTAAAAGGTGCATTCGAGAATTAAATTGATCCAATAACTACAGCTTAATTGCTAATAACCTCATGTCTTAATATCACTTTACTATACTGTGCTTCTCATATTTCGGTCTATGACATGCAATTCAAAGGATCAATCAGATAAGCCCGAAATCTTTGCTTAATGTTGATCAAATATTGTAAAACAAGTTTATACCCATTAAATGCCGATAATCGCTACATCTTCACAATCCCTCACAGACCACCTCCACCTCTCACAAAAAAAAAAAAAAAACCTTATTTCCTTTAAATAGTTCCCAGATCGAGGAGTCATATAATCTCAATGTCATCAAATTCATATCTCACACATGCACACATCAAAATTCATCAAATAATACGAATTTCCTCACAATTTGTACATTTATTCGCTTGATGACAACTAGTCGCCTGCACAAACTTCCATGATGAACAGAGCTACATTACTGAAAGAAGAGAACCCACCATGAGAGAGAGAGAGAGAGGGAGTAGGTTTGACGCTAGAATGCTGTAGTGATGGTAGACCAACTCGGCAACGGGGTCTGCCGGGTGACTAGCCGCCCCAGCGAGTCAAAGTGCTGGCAATGCAGCGACCACCGATTTTTTTTACAAAGATCCATTGTTGAAAAATCGTTTCAACGCCGCCCCAGATGAGGACCCCCCAAGAACAGAGACTAATAAGATGCATCAACAATGAAATGAAAGTAAATTCCAAGTGTGAGATGATGGATTCAATTATGTAGGATACAACCCTAGGCGCAGAGACCTGGTCGCGCTGGCTCAGCCTGCCGTACTTACGATCGCTGTTCTGTTAGCGTAAAACTCCGAAGGCTTGCCCCTTGACCCCAGAGAGTTGTCAAGCTTCGGGTGACACCCATTGGATTTGAATTTAGGCTGCCCGTCAAATGGCCTAGGCCCCCATCTCACTACACCAAACCTTTGGGTCTATGTAGGATACAAATTTATGACCTAAAAGGTCTCACAAGTTTCATTGAAAAACAAAATGTCTTAAACCTAAAGAGACACTAAAAGGTAAGAACACTGTTTTTATTAATGAAAACTAATGAAAATTATGAAATAGTGAATAAGCATGAGGTTGTTATCCACGAACTTAATGCTCATATATGTTCAGCTGGTAAAGAGCTCATTCAAACTCGTAAGATAGGCATGACAAGCTGCACATGAACAGTAGGTACTCAGCTCGGCTCAACTCGTATAAACTCGTTATGTCATAACAAATGTACGTACTTTTGATATATTTTACATGTATTTTTTTTATAATCCCATGCATTTCTTTCATATCTAAAACAATATATTTATTCTA